>NW_028274813.1:123251249-123402764 GCF_037043125.1 Eumetopias jubatus
ACCCTGAGGTTCTTCGTAGCCTGTGGGCCCATCTGACCTCTTTGTACAAGGGCCCAAACTGAAACTGAGGTCCCTCACTTGCTTGGTCCTTTTACTTTATTTTAAAGAGTTACTTATTTGAGAGAGGGAGAGAGAGAGAGCAATGAGCTGGGGACGGGCAGAGGGAGAGGGAGAGAGAGAGAATCCTCAAGCGGACTCCCCCTAGAGCGCAGAGCCCGACGTGATCGCTGACATCATGACCTGAGCTAAAACCAAGAGTTGGCTGCTTAACCGACTGAGCCACCCACGCGCCCCTTGGTCATTTAGATTCTAGATGTTCAAACTGGGGCTGGAGCTTGTGGTGACCCCTCTAGGTCCCTGGGCTGCCCAAGGCACAAAGCAAACAGGGGGACCCAGTGGGCTGGGTGGGCTGCAGCCCCAGACAGAGCCCGGGCCCTGCCATCCTCCCTAGAGCTGTGCATCAGCAGGGGGATCTTGGCCGGAGTCTGGGCCAGGTGACTCACGGGCACGCTGATCAAGTGTGACCCCTGGCACAGGTACAGCGA
The DNA here is from genome assembly GCF_037043125.1 of Eumetopias jubatus. Taxonomy (NCBI): domain Eukaryota; kingdom Metazoa; phylum Chordata; class Mammalia; order Carnivora; family Otariidae; genus Eumetopias; species Eumetopias jubatus. Next base: position 123,251,795 of record NW_028274813.1, read on the forward strand.
GATTAACGCCGTCAGCACCGCCTGCACCTATGGGGTTCCTAAGTGTAAGGAGCTGGTCTCAACTCTTTTCGCAGAGTGGAGGAAGAACCCCCAAAATAACCCGTGAGTGTGTCCCCTGCTCCTCCCCCAACCTTCATCCCTCCCTCAAGCCCACAGCCATGTCCTCATCAGACCCTCGTCTACCCAGGATCAACCCCAACCTGCGCTCCATCATATACTGCAACGCCATTGCCCAGGGTGGTGAGGAGGAGTGGAACTTCATGTGGGAACAGTTCCAAAAGGCCACGCTGGTAAACGAGGCCGACAAACTCCGTGCAGCCCTGGCCTGCAGCAACCAGGTCTGGATCCTGAACAGGTGAGGGCCACGGCCAGACGGGGCTAACTTTCCCTCCCCACTGGGGGCCAGGATCCTTGCGTGGGAGAGAACACACCAGCCAGGCCTCCACACTCTCACTCACGGGATCCCCACAAACTCGTGCAGTGGGGCAGTCCATTCCCCATTTTACAGATGAAAACACTGAGGCTCAGAGAAGCAAAACAGCTTGCCCAAAGTCCAGAAACTTTAACAAGTGGTGGAGCCAAGATCTGAACCCAGGTCTGGGTCTCCGTCCCAGGTTTTCAAGTGCTGTGGCTTCTTGGCCTGCAGTTGACCGAAGCTCAGTTCTCCTCTCTGTCAAGGGCTCCGGGGCAGCTGGACCTGAGTCCTTTCAGATGTGCAGCTGGGCATGCCTCAAGCTCTTGCATGAGCGCTCCTGGCTCCCACTCCCGGAATCCAGGAAAGAAGAGCCTCCCTCCATGTCAGAGACAAACATAGCCACCCTTCCTGGTACAGGGCTCTTGGCTCTGGTTCTCCTTCCTTTATTCATTTGTTCATGGCCTGTCATCAGATATTTATCAGGCACTGGGGCCATGTGACACATGACACTTGGCATAGCCAGTGACCCTGCCTAGGAGACTCAGTGTCCCTTCTACCAGAGGGAGGTAGGACTAAGGGGGCTTCAACCCTCGGTAGGCCAAAGCCATATTAAGAGGCTGCGGGAGAGGTGTGGGGGAGGGGAGGGCGGGGTCCTTTGCCGTCCTGGGTTCTCTCTCTTTTTTTTTTTTTAAAAAAAGATTTTATTTATCTATCTGAGAGGGAGAGAATGAGAGATAGAGAGCACGAGAGGGAAGAGGGTCAGAGGGAGAAGCAGACCCCCTGCCAAGCAGGGAGCCCGATGCGGGACTCGATCCCGGGACTCCAGGATCATGACCTGAGCCGGAGGCAGTCGCTTAACCAGCTGAGCCACCCGGGCGCCCCTGGGTTCTCTCTTGAATCCTCTGATTAGAGCCCTTGGTCACTAAGTCAGCATCCTGCCCTCACAGGTACCTGAGTTACACCAGGAACCCTGACCTCATCCGGAAGCAAGATGTCACCTCCACGCTTAGCAGCATCGCCAGCAATGTCGTCGGGCAAAATCTGGTCTGGGACTTCGTCCAGAGCAACTGGAAGAAGCTCTTTGAGGAGTGAGTCTGCGGGAGCATGTTAGGAGAAGTGCCCACCGAGGCTGGGGTGTCCTGGGGGGGTGGGGTCTGTGTGGCTGTGTGCATGGGACACCACAGGGCTGGAAGTTGGGGGGCTGTGGGCACTGCCGAGGAATGCTGGAAAATTAACCCAGCCTGAGGTCAGTCAGTTGGGGGGCAAAGACGAGGCAGGGTGTGGGCCGGCTCTCATCGCGCTCAGGGGAAAGTCTGGTTCTCTGAAGAGGTGGGAGCAGGGACACTGCAATCAGACCAGCGTTCGTGTCCCTAGGGCATGTCATTTCATCTCCTCTACACCATGAGGACAGTCGTAGAGTGGCTGTGAGGATACGGTGTCGCCTGCCAGTCACCGAGCGTTAGTTCCTTCTCAGCCCCTCACGCCTCTCCCCCCCCCCCACTTCTCGCAGCTTCGGCACTGGCTCCTTCTCCTTCTCCAACCTCATCCAGGCAGTGACGCGACGGTTCTCCACGGAGTTCGAGCTGCAGCAGGTAAGCGGCCCTGGACCCTGGGGCGGCACCCAGAGGCCCATCTCAGTCTAAAGGGGCATCTGCCATTCAGCGAGCGCCCCCTGAGTGTGCTCACAAGGGAGCTTGGGCTCCACGTTGCCAGGCCTTCCTCATTTCCAGGGGAGGCTGGGCATCCAGGCTTTTTAGAAGGTGACGAGTCAATCAGAAACATTCATCTTGGAATTTTTGTGTAGGCAAAAAGTAAAGAGAATCATATAAATGAACCTCCACGTACCCATTACCCAGATTGAACGATTATCAGCATTTTGCCGATTCTTTTTTCGGGGGGGGGGGTGGATACTATTCAAGCAGAGATCCCTTCTATAATTTCACCTGTAAGTGCTTTAGTCATATCTAAAATAAAGGGATTTTTAACAGATAATCTCAATGTCATTAGCAAACCCAAGAAAAGGAACAATTTCTTGCTATCATATTCTACCCGGGGCCAATTTAAACCCAGTAGGTTTCTTTTAAAATTCTTTTTGCAGCGATATGTATGTTTGAATCAGAAGCCAAACAAAGTTAACTCATTGTATTAGGTTGATTTGTCTTTTTTATTTTCATTGAGGTATAATTCATGTACCGTGACACTCACCATGTTAAGTGGTTTTCAGTATATTTATGAGGTCATACAACCATCACCACCATCTTGTTCCAGAACATTCTTGTTACCCCCAAAAAGAAACTGTGGCAGTCACTCTCCATTCCTCTGTCCCCAGCCCCCGGCAACCACTAATCCACTTTCTGTCTCTATGGATAAGGCTATTCTGGATATTTCATAAAATGGAATCATATAATATGAGACCTTTTGTGTCTGGCTTTCACTTAGCTTCAAGCTCTCAGGTTTCATCCATGTTGTAGCGTGTAGCATTCCTTTTTATGGCTGAATAATATTCCATTGTGTGGTTATACCACATCTGTTTATCCACCGATCAGTCGATAGACATTGGGTTGTTTCCACCTTTTTTTTTTTAAGATTTTTGTTTATTTATTTGAGAGAGAGAGAGAGAGAGAGAGAGACAGCGCGCAGGAGAGAGTACGGGCGGGGCCAGGGAGGAGCAGTGGCAGAGGGAGAAGCAGACTCCCTGCTGATCAGGGAGCCAGATGTGGGGCTCGATCCCAGGACCCTGGGATCACGACCTGAGCCGAAGGCAGACACTTAACTGACTGAGCCACCCAGGTGCCCCGACTTTTTGACTATATGAATAATGCTGTCATGAATATTCATGTACACATTTTTGACTGAACATATGTGTTTGTTTCTCTTGGGGACACACCTAGAAGTGGAGTTGCTGGATTGTTTGGTAACTCTATGTTTAACTTTTTGAGAAATTGGCAAAATGTTTTCCAGAGTAACTGCACCTAATTTACATTCCACCCACAATGTAGGAGGGCTCCAATGTCTTTCTGTATTTGTGGACTCTTGTTATTTTCTTTCTTTCTTTCTTTTTTAATTATAGCCATTTTGTGGGTGTGAAGTAGTATGAATTGCATTTCTCTAATGACTAATGGTGTTGAGCACCTTTTCATGTGCTTATTGACCATTTGTATATCTTCTTTGGAGAAATGTCTATTCAAATCCCTTGCCCATTTTTTAATTGGGTATTTGTCTCTTTATTGTTGAGTTGTAAGTGTTCTTTATATATTCTGGATACTAGACCCTTATTGGATACCTGATTTGCAAATGTTTTCTTCCATTCTGTGGATTGTCTTTTTACGTTCTCGATAGTGTCTTTTGATGCACTGAAGTTTTTTTATTTTGATGAAGTCCAGCTTTCTAACTTTTCCTTTACTGCTTTAGTGTCACGTCTAAGAAACAATTGCCTAATCCAAGGTCACAAAGATTTATACATGCTTTTTACTAAGAATCTTACCATTTTAGCTCTTACATTTAGGACTTTGATCGATTTTGGCTTAATTTTTGTATATGGTGTAAGTTAGGGGTCCAACTTCATTCTTTCGCATGTGGCCATCCAATTGTCTCACCACCATTTGTTGAAAAGACTATTCTTTCCCCCACTGCATGGTCTTGGCACCCTTGTTGAAAATCAGTTGACTGTAAATGTGGGGGTTTATTTCTGGACTCTCAGTTGTATATCATTGATCTGTTTGTCCTTATGTCAGTACCACACTCTCTGGATTACTGTAGCTCTGCAGTGAGTTTAGCGTTGTGAACCCTCCAACTTTGTTCTTTTTTCAAGATTGTTTGGCTATTCAGAGTTCCTTGCATTTCTTTATGAATTTTAGGATCAGCTTGTCCATTTCTGTAAAAAATTTAAAAAAAAAAGGCAACTGGAATTCTGATAGGGATTGCATTGAGTCTGTAGATCAATTTGGGAAGGGTTGCCATGGGATAATATTAAATCTTCCAAACCATTAATACAGATTTGGGTCTATTTGGGTCTTTTTTTCTTTTATTTAGGTCTTCTTTAATTTCTTTAACAATGCTTTATAGTTTTCAACATGCCAGTCTTGCATGTCTTTTGTCAAATTTATTCCTCAGTATTTTATTCTTTTTGATGCTATTGTAAATGGAACTGTTTTCTTAATTTCATTTTTGTATTTTTCATTGTTGTGTGTAGAAATGTACTATGATCTCTGTATATTGCTCTCGCATCTTGCAACCTTGCTGAATTCGTTAGTTTTAATAGGGTTTTTTTGGTAGATTCCTTAGGATTTTCTGTATCCAAAATCACGTCATCTGCTAATGGAGATAGTTTTACTTCTTCCTTTCTGGATGCCTTTTATTTCATTTTCTTGCCTAATTGCCCTGGCTACAACCTTTAGTAATGTATCTTTTAATCTGTGACATCTTTTTTCTTTTTTTAATAATGCCATTTATTTGTTGAAACAACGAGGTTATTTGTAGTATAGAAATAGCCACATTTTGAATTTGGCTGATTGCTTCCTTGTGGTATCTTTTTAATTTGTCCCTCTCTCCTCCCTTGACTGCACTGAGATTACAATTCATTTAAAAACTAAATGATGTAATGTATGGTGATTAACATAACATAATAACATAAACAGTGAAGATCAGATATATCCAGGAGCCAGATTTAACCATGAGGTTGTTAGTTTTGACCTCTGCCCTAGATAAAGACTTTATCTCAGGTGGAGAGAAGGATGGGCCCTTCCTCTCCTGGAGAACAGGCTGTGGGGCTGTGTTCCCAAGGGCCCTAATGTGGGTGGGAGGTCAGAGGACTGCATAACCCTCTGCTTGAGGCTGACTTAGACACCCAGCCTGGGGCTGAGAATCTTCATTTTCCTGGCAGCTGCAGCAGTTCAAGATGAACAACATGGACGTAGGCTTCGGCTCAGCCACTCGGGCTCTGGAGCAAGCCCTGGAGAAGACCAAAGCGAACATCAAGTGGGTGAAAGAAAACAAGGAAGTGGTGCTCAATTGGTTCACAGAAAACAGCTAATAGTCCTTGGTCCTTAACCATCACCTGGCCCCCCATGTGAGATGCCTCTATGTGTCTGCCCCCGTGGCCCACGGCAGTACCCCATTCCTGGAGCCTGAGGCGATGGTGTCCTCCACTCAGGGACAAAGTCTCTGGTCCACGTTTTCTCCAGTCTGCCCAGGAACCGATCCAGTTCCTGATGACCAGACTGTCCAAGCACCTTCCAGCCCCTGCCCCTCATGCCAACCCCCACCCCAGGCCTGGCATGGTGCCTGTCACCCAGGGCCCTGGGGCTGATCTCAGGGAAGCCCAGCTCTAGGGCCAGATGAGCAGAAGCCCTCAATGGACGATGGATGGCCTTGGGGGGGTTGCCCTGTGCCCGCTCTCACCTTCCCATAAAGACCCCGAACCTAAAGAATCAACAGGGCACAAGATCTATATATTTTTTTTTCTAAGAGAAAATGTAAATAAAGGATTTCTAGATCAACGTCTAGACTCATTACTAAGCTAGAGCAGGAGTGGGTTTGCATAGCAGCCAGGAAGACTGGCGGGGAGGGAACCTGGGCTGTATGGGACCCCCAGGGAGCAGAGGAGGGGAGAAGTGTCCAGAATGCCTCTGTGTCCTATGAGGTCTGCCTACAGTGTTCCTTCCATCCATATTCCCGTGGCAGCTGGAGACCCTGGGTGCTGGGAACTATGAAGAGGTTGAGGCTAGGCAGCCGGACTGGTGGGGTGGGGAGAGCTGGGGCTCCGTGCCAGGCCCAGGGCAGGTCCTGACGGTGGAGGGAGTGTTGTTTCAGAAAGCAGAAGTTTCCGCTGGGGTCAGCACCTACCCTAACATGAGGGAAGGAGCAGGGTGCCGATTGGGCTCCTCTTCTTGTGTCGCAGTCAGCACACCTGGGACGGTGAGAGAGGGGCTTGGAGTGAGGGCAGCAAGCCTTGGGACCCAGGCCTGGTCTGACCCCTCACTGGCCAAGGGCCTGTCCCATCTCCTCTCCAGGATCCATGGTGGAAGGTGGGATATCAATTTGTAAAGTGGTTGTTTTCAAGAGTCACATGCAGAAAAAGGCAGGTGCCCTTCAGATCACCTGGTGGTCAGTGCCTGTTCTGAGGAGAAGGTCTGGGACCCACATGGCTTCATGGCCCACATTCGCCTTGGTGGAAGTTTCTTAGCAAATGGAGCCAGGTTGTTGGAAGTTCACCTCAGCCTCAGCCCCCACGGGGCCCAGCTGAGTGCCCCAGGCTGGTGGAGGGAACATGGGAGCTGACAGACCACAGGGCTCCTCGGCGGGGGGGTCTCCTCCAAGTGAGCCACTGGGGCTCGAGTCCCGGAGACCAGGGGGCCTGGTATCAGATCACAGCTTGGCCAGTTTCTTGGGCAAGTGACCCAGACCCGTGGGCTTTGGCTTCTGCATCTGCACGAAAAAGGTGATGGATCACAGGATTGGGGTACGGATCTCAGGAGATTCCCATATGGGGGTATCTGGTACACTGCCCCCCAACACAGGAGGAGATTTGGGTGTTGTTACCCTTAGCCCTGTCTCCTGGTCTGCCGGCTCTCCTCACAGCCTCTGTTCCCCTTTGGGAGAAGTGGGGGTGGGGCCGTGGCCGGAAGGCTCCTCGGGCCGCCACTGCAGTCCCTACATCAAAGGTGGGGCGGGCCAAGGAGTGAGACCAGCCCAGGGGAGCGGGAGGGATCTCTCCACCAATCAGGAGGCTTCCCTCAGCCCAGCCCCTATGGGCCAGTCCTTCCTGTCGCCAGGGCCCAGCAGCCCTGGCTGGCACTTAACCTGCTGGGAATCAGAGGGCAGGCCCCCTCAGGAGGTCTCGCTGGGGGAGGGGCCACCCCCACCAGGGTCCCTGGGAGAGAGCTGGCCTCCAGGGAGAAGAGTCTGCAGGGATCCTAGTCTCTGTGCCTGGCACTGGGCGAAGTGTTTATGCGCATTATCTCATTTGGGTCTCAACAGCCCCAGGAGATAAGGATTGCTTTTATCTCAGTTTTGCAGATAAGGAAACTGAGGCGCAGGGAGGGTAAGTCAGTAGGGCTCGAACGAGATGCAGGCTCTAAAGCCGCAGAGTGGAAGGCCTCCTCCATCTGGAGCTGAGGCAAGATCTGTGGCCTCCACACGTTGCATGCTCCCACCACCCGACGGCTCCCAAGCCTGGCATTCAGAATGCCCTGTGTGTCTGGAGGAAATCGGGTTCCTGAGGGCACCCAGAGCCAGTGACCCGCCTGCAGAACCTCGCTCGAGGTCGCACACAGAGCAGGGGCCAACTCGAACTCAGGCTGCTGGTTCTGAGCCCAGCACTCTGTGGCGGGTTGACCCCTCAGGACCAGCGGGAGAGGCAGGCCCTGGGGATGGGCCGACCCTGGAGATGGAGGTCTCCCACCTCCCTCCACCCAGGAGACTCCTCGGAGGCACGTCCTCTACAGTGCAGGGTCATGAAAGAAATGTCCAGTCACTTATGGATGGTGATGGGGGTGGATCCCCAGGAAGGTGTGGGAAGACCGGTTTTTCCTGGCAGGGCACAGGCATCAGCCCTTCTCCCTCCCCTGCCAGGCCCGTGGCAGACAGGTGCAGTCAAGAGCAGAACACCCAGGATGGAACCACGGAAGGAGGTGAGGAGCTACTGCTCCTGAGAGGCAGGCCTGAGGCTTCCCTTGCAGAGGCTGAGGACAGGGGTGGGAGATTAGCCCGAGCCCGCCGGGCCCGGGGCCCTCACGCCAGCTGCACTTTAGATGTCTCCCAGGCCACTCTAGCGGGCGGCCTCTCACCTCTGCCTTTGCACCTCCTGGAGGAGTACCTCGTGAGGGGAGCTGGGAGAAGAAGGCTGCCAGATTCTGGAAGCTCTGGAATGCTGCTGGAGAAGGCCAGCCCTCTCTTGGGCTCCACTCCAGCCCTTGCAGGAGGGAGGAGCCGACCTTGGAGCTGGAACGGCCTGGCCATCCGTGACCCCAGATCTGTGAGAGCCAAAGGAAGGAGATGGGCAGCTGCTGTGAGGCTATGGAGCCAAGACCTATGGACTCTTCTAGGGAAGGAGAGAGCACTGGACAGGGAGTCAGGGGCCTGACATCTCTACCTAGCTGGGGGGCTAGGGAAAGTTGCTCTCCTACCTGGGCTTGTTTCTTCAGCTATAAAATGAAGGGGTGGAGAATATCCATTGAACCCAAACCTGGGAAGGATTTTCTTAAAGCCCCAGGTTCCTAAGTCCCAACTCAATGCACTGACTCCTGCTCTCAGGGTGGGCCTCTACAACCACGGGTCTCGGCATGCAGCCAGGTTCGGGAATCACCGGACTGCACCATCTCCTAGGTGGTGTGGCTCCATTCAGGAATTACTACGTGCCAAGCCTCAGAACCCTGAGGGATAGGGTTTGTTACTGTCCCCATTTCACAGCCAATAAAACTGAGGCTCAGGTAGGTTTCATAGTTTGCCCAGTTATACAGTGAGCAAGAACTGAGTGGAACGTGCATCCAGGTCAGTCCTGCCCTGTACCCATCTCCTCGCTGTGTATGATATTGTGGGAGGTTTCCTTATCCCTCCAGCTGTGGCTGGCAGCCCCTAGGGACAGGAGGCCCTGGGCTAAGAACCCAAACCCTAGAATGCTAGGGCAAGAAGGCACTGGGTATTATGGGATGAACTGTGTTCCCCCAACATCCACGGTGAAGTTCTAGCCCCCAGGACCTCAGAACGTCAATGTATTCGGAGATAGTGCTTAATAAAGAGGTAATGAAGGTAAAAGAAGGTCATATGGGGGGGGCCCTAAACCAGGATGACTGGGGGCCTTAACAGAAGTGATAAAGCCAGGTGCACAGACCACAGCGTAATTACGTCGAGGGCAGAGAGAGAAGGCGGCCATCTGCAAGCCAAGGAGAGACGCTGCAGAAACCAACCCTGCTGACACTGATCTTGGATGCTAGCCTCCTGAACTGTGAGAAAATTGTATTTCTGTTCTCCAAGCCACCTGATGCGTGCTTATGGCAGCCCCAGAAACAAATACGCCGGGCCTCGCCTGTGGAAGCGAACCACCCTGCATCCTTTAAAAAAACACTTCCCTAGAATTGTGAAGGAGCCCTCCGGGTCGGCAGGAATACGCTCAGAGGAAGGGACAAGGTAGTGGTGCTGGGTTGGAGGCAAGTGAACAGGCCCAAACGTTAACCCCCACCTGTGCCACCTCACACAGCAAGGCCAAGTGGAGCCCCTGGAGGTGAAGACTTGTCACAGTGGCACGGGAGGGCACACACCAACCTCAGGAGGCCCGGACCCGGGGAGGGGAAGAGCAGAAGGATGGTTCCCTGCAGGATGGGAACATTCTTCCTTTTCCAGAGGCAATAAAAACCCAGGTTGATAGAAGAAAAACAGACCATACCAACATTTTTGTTGTTTTTTTTAAGAAGTACAAAAATCGAAGCGTACAGGCTTCTCTCTCCCCTCCGCCACCCCGAGAATGCATTCCACCAGCGGTCCCAGACCCGCCGACTCTGTGGTCCCGCAGCCAGCACCTTGCTGCAGCTCAGCCGATGTTCTGCAGAGACGGGTCATTCGGGGGGTGTCTAGGAGCGGAGGGCACTCCCCCAGCCCAGACTCCAGCCAGGGAGGCCACCCACTCTCTATTTCGAACACTGCCTCTCTGGGAAAGACATCACTTGGAAAAGAGATCCTTGGCTTAAAAAAAGCTTGAAGACCACAGCAAGTAGCAAATGAGGAGGACACTCCACACCAGAGGCCTGATTCCTGGCTAACAAGGGGACAGGCGAGGCTATCAGTAGAAGACGCCCAGGTGGGCGCCCCCCAAATCTTCTTGCCAAAGTTCAGGGCAGCCACTGAGCTGCAGGCCTGAGCTTTGGGATGGGCTTTGGTCACCGAGCTGGAAGGCAGGGCCTGGTCCCTGGTCCTCTGAGCTGGGGAGCTCCTCTGCACTGTGGCTCCAGCATCCCCACTGGGTCTGAGGCTGGAGTCTCTGGCATGCTGGGCGGGACAGGAGGGGTGGGGTTTCTGGCAACACGCAGGACTCTGGAGACACAGAGATACCCTGCAAGAGAGGCAAAAGCAGCTGGTTAGTGGGCCACTGCCTGATGCCCTGAGACCTTGAACCTGGATGCTCCCCGGAGCGTGGCTGGCAGCTTCTGGACAGCCCTGGGTGTCCTGGAAGCAGTGAAGCAAAGTGGTGAAGAACACTGGCTCTGGAGATACACTCCGGGGGTTCCTATCCCACCTCTGCTACTAACTAGCTTTAAGAACACAACCTCTTTCATTCGGTTTTCTTATCTGTAAAATGGGGGTGATGATTAACAGCACGTACGCTATAGAGTTGCTGGAGGGCCGGCTGAGCTAATACATGCACAGTGCCAAAAACGGTGATGGGCAAACAGTAAGCGAGCAGTAACTTTTGGTTATTGATAGGCTCTTTTATGGACCATGACTCATTCACTCCTGGGCCTCATGAACAAATGAAGCTTAAAGGAAACAGGAAGGTCACCAGCTCCAAGCCCCTATACTCTGGAAGTCCCCACGCCTGGGGCTGGCCAGCCTCCCACCCCCCAAACTTTAATGGAGCACTTAGAACCAGGGGCTCTTGCTACCCTTCATCGTGCCTCTGGAGCAAGTCCGAGGGTTCCCCCTCTTTAACGTGGCTGAAGACTTCTCGGTAGAGGTGGTGGTGGACTTAATAATGGCCCGGGGCCCCAGCTCTTTCCCCAAAGAGGTTAGGGTCCTCTCCCTACTCTCTTCAGCTTCTCTCTAACCCTAACTGGGTTGGATTAGATAAACCCAGATCTAAAAAGCATGAGAATCTCTGCAGACTTGAGCCCACCCACGCCCTCCATTTCCGAATGAACCTGGGACCACCCCGAGAGGAGTGGCCCGGGCCTGCGCGCATACCTGATATACTACAGCCAGCTCCCGGGCCGCGGGGGGCGGCGTCCAGGGCACGGCCTGGTTCCTAGGTTCCGGGGACGTCTGCGTTCTGGAACAGGCCTGGGGCGGTGTCCAAAGGGCCGTCTCAGGGGCTCCCCCTTGGGAGAGATGCGCGGGCGACTGTATCCCAGGGCAGTAAGGGGGTGTAACCCAGGGATCCAGTTCGGGCACCCTGCTCCCCAGGCGCTCGGGCGCCGCTAGTGCTCCGGGACAGGCCGGCGGGGACCCCCACGACGCTGCGGCGCCGGCGGCAGAGCCCACGCCCGGGGCGCGCGCCTGCACCTGCGCCTGCGCCTGCGCCTGCGCCTGCGTCTGCGCCTGCGCGGGGCCGCCGTCGGGGCAGAGCGGGCAGCCCCGAGGCGCCGCCGCCGCGTCGCTGCGCCGCCGCCGCCGCCGCTGCTGCAGGCTCTCCTCGCTGAGGCCCAGCACGGCCGACAGGTGGCCGATGTAGCGGATGGCCAGGCGCAGCGTCTCGATCTTGGTGAGGCTCTGGCCGGCGGGCGCCACGGACGGCGGCAGAAAGCGGCGCAGCTCGTGCAGGGCGCGGGCGAGCGTGCGCATGCGCAGCTTCTCGCGCTCGCTGGCGCTCTGCCGCTGCCCGCCAGCCGGCCCGCTGCGGCCTCGTCCGGGAGCCGTTGGGGCGGCCTCTGCGGAGCGGGCGCCGCGGGCCGGGAGCGCGGGCTGCGAGGGGCCGCGGGCGCCGTCGCAGGGGCACGAGCCCGAAGAGTCCGAGGAGGAGGCCGGGGACGTGGAGTCCGGGTGGCCGGCCCAGCCCCAGCCCTGGGGCAAGATCCAGTGGTCGTGGCCCAGAAGGCTGTGCAGAGGAGGGGACTGGGCCATGGCCGGGGCTGCTGCAGGCTCTGGGAGGCTGGGCCGGCCACCTCCAGGCCTGAGCTTTTATCTGGACCAAAGGTGAGAGGTGGCCCCCTGCCAGGTTACAGAGAGGTGTCAAAACCCACAGAGCCCAGGGAAGGCCTGGGCAGGGGGGCCTTGGGAAAGCGGGCCCATTTGCGGAGGTGTGGATTCTGACTCCTCGGGGGCTCTAATGGAGGCCCCTGCAGCCCGGGAAGTGTGGGAGGGACAATTCGCATCTGGATGGAGCTGCTAAGCTTCTCACCGAGTTCCCACCCACCCGGGCTCGTGGCATGGTGAGTGCCCAGGAGCCCGACAGTGGTGGGCAGTGCCATCATCGTCTGGGGACGGCCAGGCTGTCCCTCATGTGAACAGTGGACCCATGCAAAGAGTGGCCGCCTCTCTCATCTCCAGCTTCCCCCGCCCCGGGGGGGGGGGGGTGGGGTGGGAGTTTGTCCAGTAACTGCCAGTCACTGTCTGCAGGTGTGCTGGATAAGGCTGCAAGACAAGCCCCGAGGGATTTGCCCACAGTGATGTGGGGTGGTGTGGAAGTAGGGGGACATACAAGTGCAGCCTTCCTGGTTTGCTCCCAGAACCCACATTTGCTGGTTTGCTGAATAACACGGGCAACGTCATCTCACTACCCACAGATAGTTTCCGTCCCTGAAAAACAGAGCAGCCTGGAGAAAAAAGATAGGAAGTAGTGGGTGATGAAAATGGGGGAAGGTGAGCTCTCCAGGCAGGCCTGAGTCTATTTGCTGTGTGACCTGGGGCAAGTTACTTACCTCCTCTGAGACTCAAGTTTCCTTCGATCTCACAGCAATAATACTACAAAATGCCCACCACCTGGGAAGGCTGCTGGTACTAAGTGGAACCATCAGTGTGGGCCTGGCAGATGAGCTAAATGTTTGCTCCTATCATTTCATAAGGAAGGTACTTACATTTCAAGATGCTGTAGGCATTACTCATTTACTTCATATTTATTTAGCAACTGGTAAAGGTCAGGCACACCAGCGTGACACAAGTTAGTTGTGGTCTTGGCTCTCATGACATTTGAAGTTTGTGCTGAGAGACAACAAGTGAACAGACCATTTTACATTTAGTAGCTCCATCACTAACTGGCTCTGTGCCCTTGGGCAGGGCCCTTAACCAGTCAGAGCTTGAGCTTGTGCTCTATAAAACAGGAATAATGATTATAGTATCGATTCGTAGGACTGTTATAGTCTTACAGTATGAACTTGGAGATAGTAAAAACTCTCCTCAGCAGTTTATTACAGGTTAAAGGAGGCATCGGTGTCCTTTGTGATCTTCGGAGAAAGGGCTGAACTCCGAGGCTAAGGGCCAAATGAGGGCCAGGGGCTGTAGAGTTCTGGCCACAGAGCTGGAGAGGTCACCACTGAGCCTTGAACCATGAGTAGGACTTGGTTAAGGAGAGAGGCAGGTAGGGAGAATTCTGGCCATGGAAACTGCTTAAGGAAAGGCCTGGCAGTGGGACTTGCTGAGGGGCTTCTGGAACAGTGCACAGGGGTGCTGATGTGGAGAGCTGGAGCGCAGCTTGGCTGGGGCCAGGCTAAGAAGTTGGATGGCCAGATGGAGCAGAAGTGTGACCAAAAAAAGAAAAAGCAGGCAATCAGTAACAAAAGTTCAACATGATGATGTTTCTGGATTCTGGGATAGATTGGCCTGTATCAGCTTGAAGTAATAAATAATGACCTTGTAGTATTTGTGGCCGCTCCTAAAAACAAACATTTAGTCACACAAATTACATAAATACATTCTCTTTGGCAGCAGTGGGAACATTACAGGTAAACCTGAGGTCCTTCAGCAAAGAGCAGCTCTTAGGTTGTTATGTGCCCCGCCTCGCCGGGCCCACACGCTCACCTGGATGTATGTAAATGAGGGAACATTGCGGCCTGTTTGTAAGTTGTTTTTTTTTAAAAAGGTTTTATTTATTTGAGAGAGCACAAAAGCACATGAGTGGGGGGGACAAAGGAAGAGGGAGAAGTAGACTCCCCACTGAGCATGGAGCCTGACGGAAGTGTGGCGGGGAGGGAGAGGGAGAACGCCAAGCAGGCTCCGCGTCCAACACCAAGCATGACGAGGGGCTCGATATCATGACCCTGAGATCATGACCTGAGCCGAAATCAAGATGTCGGACGCTTAACCGACTGCCCCACCCGGGTGCCCTGTCACTTGCTTTGTTTCATTCAACAGCATGTCTTAGAGCACTCCCCGTCAGGAGATGTTGAGCTGACTCGTAGAGGGTCACGGGTGACTTAAATGGATGAACATTTAAACATTATACGAACATTAGAGCAGATCATTTTAACTGGAAAAAAAATGGCAGGAGGTGCAGACAAACCTTCAGTGAGGAGATGACCTCACTTTCTGCTCAGGACTTATTTTTTATTTACTTTTATTTATTTGACATAGAGACAGAGAGCATAAGCAAGGGGAGCAGCAGAGGGAGAGGGAGAAGCTGGCTTCCCGCTGAGCAGGGAGCCTGATGTGGAGCTCCATCCCAGGACCCCGAGATCATGACGTGAGCCAAAGGCAGACGCTTAACCAACTGAGCCACCCAGGCGCCCTTCAGGACTCATTTTTTAAAATACCAGAGAAAATATGCCCAAGTCACCACTTTAGCATGATGATGAAGGAATAATTGGCATTGAACCATGTCGTCAGGGCAACCCCTGTTTAGTTTATTCTAGCTGCCGTGAATGAGGAGAGGAAATTTCTTATTTGTCCACAGCACAAAAAGAAGGTAACTCAACCATGGCCTTGAATCCAAATAGGCTTTCTCTGGAAAGAAGCAGGAGGTTATGCAAGTATTTCATGACTTGAAAGGATTTTTTTTTTTTTTAAGATTGTATTTATTTGACAGAGAGAGCGAGAGCAGGAACACAAGTAGGGGGAATGTGAGAGGGAGAAGCAGGCCTCCCGCCGAGCAGGAAGCCCGATGCGGGGCTCGATCCCAGGACCCTGGGATCATGACCTGAGCGGAAGGCAGATGCCTAACGACAGCCACCCAGGCGCCCCCATGACTTGAAAGGATTTACACCAAGTTAAAAAAATTTTTTTCCCCTAAGCGTGGTGGGACTTAGAAAACAATCAATCCTGCACTTTTTAGGTTGAACTCATGGCTGTACTGGCTAGGAATTGATTTACGTGTAATTGACATTTGTAAACAGAATCCATCTGGTTTCTTGTATGTTTCTTGATCTGGATTCTGAACTTCAGATTAATGTGCTGTTGATATTAAGTTTTTTTTTTTTAAGATTTTATTTATCAGAGAGAGCGAGAGCACAAGCAGGGGGAACAGCAGGCAGAGAGAGAAGCAGACTCCCCGCTGGGCAAGGAGTCCCCTGATGCGGGACTCGATCCCAGGACTCTGGGATCATGACCTGAGCCAAAGGCAGACGCTTAGCCCATTGAGCCACCCAGGCGTCCCGATATTTGAGTTTTCTGACTCACCCCTTTTAACTGTTTTAACTGTTCTATGGTATTATAGCATGTGTACCCCAGTCAAGCCCTTACTGATGTATCTTTAGTGTGTGTTTAGTTTTTGCCAAATAGCACTGCCTTGTGCACAGGCAGATAGACCTGGAGAGGTGGAATGGCCTTGCAATCTCCAGGAAGGGTCCGAAAATCCAGAATTAGAGCCAGCCTGGAGGGGTTTCCTATGAAAGGACTTGGTGAATAATGGGAGTTCACCACCAGCACAGAGCCCTGCTTACTCTCCTTTCCTCTCCAGGATAGCCTGGCCTCCTGTCTTGGTTTGGGCTAGCCCCAGAGCCCAGGCCTCAGACTGACTGGGATGACAGAGCATAATTTTGGGAAGGTGGGGCCCTGGCTCTTCACCAGGCCTCTCAGCCAGGCTCTGGAAGCACAGGGACACACTGTCTACCATCCCCGTTCACCAGGGTGGGGGAGCCGAAGTGGATCCTCCCATTGGGCCTCCACTTAGCACAGGGAGGTAGTGTCACTTGATGGTGAAGAGGCTGGGCTATGGAATCAGACTGACCTGGGTTTAGATCCCAGTTCCACCCCTTCTAAGCCGTGAGGACTTGGGCTACTTACTCAGCATCTGTTTTCTCACCTGTAAAGTGAAGGGTTCTGATTTCCAGGGTGATTATTGGGGTAAGTAAGGATGATGCATGTCATGGTGCTTAGCACAGAGCCTACATTTATAAGTCTTATAGTAAGTTCAGGGGCAGCAGAATGAAGTAGGTAAAGGACTAGGTTGGGGTGTGGGTAAGGGGGCGGCTGGTCTCTTAGTCTTGGCCCTAGAAGAAGGTGATTCCTTCCATTCCTGAGATTCCAGCACCAGGCCTAGCGCATCCTGCCCGAGCCCCCTCCTCCACCTGCGGCCCTTTTCCTCTGTGGACCCAGCACAGGGGTCATCCTCAGCAGGGCACACCCGCCCCTGGCCTGTGGCAGGGGCCACCACAGCTACAGCGCAGAGGGGACAGGAGAGCTCAGATGCCTGGAGCTAGAACCGAGCCCACCAGCCCAGCCAAGGCTATAGGAAATGGAAGATCTCAACCTGCCTCTCCTGGTGGGCTGGGTCCTGGCCCAGGTGCTGGTCCAGCTTGCCTCTGGCACCCTCAAGCATTCCTCCCTCTATGTGGGAAGCCCCAGGTGCTTGGTGAACAAGCCGGGTCTGGGCCCTGCCCCACGGGCGGCTCTCCTCTCTTCCTCATCCCAACTCCCCTGTTAAAGGGAGGGACGGTTACAGCTCTATGCTCTTGGACAAGGTGATTAACTTCTGGGCCTCGCAGGCTCCTGGCGGGCTCGCCCGCTCCTTCCTGTGATGGGAGGAGGTGGTGGTTAGGTCAGGGAAACATGGTCCATAGAATGTTCACGAGTCTGGCAGACCCTTCTAGTTGCACACACAGCATCAGTTACAGCCTCTGTTCTTACATCTTTTTTTAATAATTGGACTGTATTATTGTGGGTGGCAATATGCCCAGCTAGAAAACACATCCCAGCCTCTCTTGCTCACAGAATGGCTATTGAGATAGTAACAGAAATATTGGATGGGGCTTCTAGGAAAGCTCTTTGAGGCAGAGAGGTACGCTCCCATGTTTTTCTACCCCCTTATATTTTCTTCCTGGAAAATGTGATGGCTGGAGCTCCAGCAACCATTTGGTGACACTGAAGCAGTCCCAAGGACAGAAGTCATCCGCTGAGGATGATGGAGCAGACAGAAGCCTGAGGCATTGATGACAACATGGAAGCACCATACCAGCTCAGGACTGTCTGTCCCTGAATTTCTTTAATGTGAGAGAAAACAAATTACCCGTTTGCATAAGTCATTGACATTTGGGTGTGTTTGAGCAGCCACACATAATTCCTGTCCATGTAATAAAGAAGTGCCAGGGTATCCTTGTCAACAAATAGGGCCATGTGAGCTGGATGACAGTTGAGTGAGTTCATAACGGATTTGATGTTCCCACAGATGAGCGGATGGGTGTTCACCTGAAGGAAGGTCACGGTGATGGTGCCACCAGCTCTATTCCCAGCCTCGTCAAGGGCATTGTTTTGATCTTGAATGAAGATATGAATTGATCTAATTTGGGGTATGGTCCAGATGCAGCAAGTGAATTGGATAACAGCCAGGATCACAGAGAAGCTGACAGGCTCGAACAGCCTACCAGATCTACTAAGTCGGGATCAACAGAGCTCCACGTAATCTCCCTCTTAGTTCAGGGTCAGGTGGCATGTAACTGGCAGCACGCGTGAAAAACAAAGGTGATCCCATTTGCGAGAAATGGGGTCTTCAACCAAGGAGGTGACTGTCTCTTATTCCCTCTGCAGGATGGGCCTTTGCCAGAGTAAGTGGTCACATGTGGGGGCCACCATTCATGATGAAAGGAAACAGGCCCCAGCCAAGGACAGCAAGGTTAGTGACAGCTTCAAGCCAGGTCACCGGAGAAATAGTCGAAGGACTCGGGGATGTTTTGTTCACAAAACAAAAACTTTGGGGTAGGATGGTTGCCTCCAGGCGTCTAGAAGGAAATACTCCAGGAAGACCAAAGAACTTCCTAAGATCAGTAGGGATGTCTGATGAGGGAGTGAGTGGCCTGTTTGTGGAGGTGATGAAGAAGAGGCCAGATGCGTACACACTAGGCACAGGCGGGAGCTGGAGTGGATGGCTGTGCCTGACTCTACCTATGCTGACAAGCCCCCTAAAACGAGGGGTTTGACGACCCCTCAGGTACAATCAGAGCTGAGGCCAAGAATCAGGGAGAGGGTGGGGCGGCCTCAGGGCTCTGGGCTCTGCGAGGGCGAGGAGCCACAGGGGCCCCTTCAGGCTGTCTTGGACCAGGCTGGGGCTGCACCCTGAGGCCTCCCAGGTGCCTCAGCACCCCTGACACTCTCACCCCTGTTCTCTGTGCCTGAAGCCCTGGCTCAGCTGGGCCTCCTCATGTGTAGGCGGGAGCCATCAGGTCACCGTGCCCTTGGCTCGGCTTGCCAGTGCGGCCCCAGTCGGGTGCCAGTGATCCTTTCATACAGGTGAGGAGACTCATCCTCCCCTATCGACTTCCCTGGACTTTGCCCCAGGCCAGCAGTCAGATGAGAAGGGGCAGAGAGGCCCAGGTTGGACCCTGACCGTGCTCAGTCAGCTCTGGCCCTGCGAGAGGCTGCGGGAGGCCAGTGACTGTGGCCCAGCCTGCTCCTGGTGACTTAGCACAGGCCCCACCGTCTGTTCGCCCCCGGCCCCACTCCTGGAAGACCTCCACCTGCTGTTTCTCCCTGGACAGGCCCAAGGACCTGGAGCCAGGTGAAGGCCTGGCCTCTGCCCTCTAGGTCGTCTTTGCCTCCCCCCGGCTCCCTGCCAGGCCCTAGGGGTGGCCAGGCTGTGGGAATGTGGGAGGGAAGGAGAGGCAGGGTGCACGGGGGCTGCAGCGGCGTGTGGTATTCTCATTACCAGGGAGCAGTAAGGGCCAGCCCAGCCTCCCCCTTGGCCACTGTGGCTGCCTTCACACCTCCTCTCTGCCTGTTGACACAAGGCCACCTCCCCCAGGGCAGAAGGTGTCGACTTGGGAACGAGGGTGTTCGGGGGCCTCCAAAACAGTCCAGCAGCAGGTCCTCTCAGAAAGCCCTTCTGGGGTGGGGGTGGGAGGCTGCAGGTCCCCACCCTGGGAGGCCTGTGTCCCGGGGATGGGGAGGGGGGGCGACGGAGTGGGGGGAGGACGGGAGCCCCGAGTCCACCTGCCCAGTTAGTCCCCTCTCCTGGCTCTGGGGGCTGGTGCTTGACAAGGCCCTGCCTGGCAGAGTGCCATCAGTGTCACCAGGAGGCCCAGAGACCGAAGCCACCAAGGCAGGGTCACCCTGACAGGGCCTCATGACTGCCCAGTCTTCTGAGCACTTCTAGACTCTGCAGTGCCCAACACTGTGCCGGCAGTAACCGCGTCAGTGCTCAGACCCCATGATCCAGCCCATGGTTCGCCCTGCGTTAGATGGGCCAGGCCCAGAGAAGTCGGTTCCTTGGCCTTCATTCCCCAGAGTCAGGATTCAGACCCACAGAGGCCAGGAACCACACCACGGGGAAGCTGCCCCGGGCCGAGGGGAGGCTCCGGGGAGGCACGAGGGACGAGGGACGAGCCCTCTGGGACTTCAGAACTTGGAGAGGGGGAAAGAGAGCTTCTGAGTCTGCGGTGACCTGGTGTGCGGGGAGCCCAGGACCACAGAGGGGCACGACCCGGCCACGTGATCAGGGCAGGTCCCGGGCGGAAGCGGGGGGACCCGGAGTTGTGGGTATTCTCCAAGCGGAGGTGCGGCCGTCCTGGCAGAGGGACGAGGTGGGAGCCCAGGTACGGGAGCAGGCAGCCCGGCACCGGTCTGGGGAGTGCCGGTGGGCTGGGGTCCGACTGGAGGGGTGGCCGAGGCTGTGGGCTAGCAAGCAGGAGGAGGCAGGGGTTGGAAAGCCTACCGGGTGAGGAGTTTGGACTCTCAGGGAGGGAGGCAGTGAGAGCCACAGACATTCTGAGGAAGGAGGGGGCCGGAGGGTGAGGAGCTGGAGGCAGGAAGCGTGAGGAGACCACAGTCACACGTGTGAGCGCTGGCAGGGGCTGGGCGTGGGCCGAGGAGTCAAGGCCGAGAATGTGGACACGGGCAGGAGGGACATGGCCCCTGTGGGCTGGGAGAGGCACAGGAGGGGCTGGGGCCACAGGCATCTGGGGAGCTGCCCAGCCGGCCAGGGCCACGCAGGTGGACCCGCCGCTCTTCCTCCAACAAGGAGGCTGGTGTGGGAGGGCCTGCAGAGGCCCCAGGACTGCCTGGGCTCCATCCCTTGAGCCTCTGTCTCCTCATCTATGAAATGGGTGTCCTTGCTGGGAGGATTAGCTGGAGCATCATGTGTTCAGCATGTGGGCCTCCAGCAGTCTTGCCTGTCTGCCCTGCTGGAGAGAGGTGCCCACCTGTGCTCCTGCAGCTCTCAGGAAGGACAGAGGGGGAGTGGTGCGCACTCCTGCGGCCCAGGCTCCTGGCCCCAGAAGCCACGCGGGGGCTTGGGCTCACCTGCTGGAATGCAAACAAGTTTGAGGTGGTTCTGCAAAGTGTTTTTCCTCTCCCCCTCCCTGCCCTCCTTTTCTTTCTCTTATTTTAATTATCAAAGCAGTGCATGCTCATTACAGGAAAGTGAAAAAATGTAGACAATCAGAAGGAATTTTAAATGCCCCTGGTTCCATCCACCCAGAGAGAACCAGGTTAACACCGGGTTGGCACTGGGTTAGCACATATCCCTGCATCCTAAGCTTCTCCAGGCAGCCCCGCAAATACACAAGCATAGAGGTAGAGGCATCAAGAGGGAGCATGTCCAGGGTGTTTTCTGTTTGTTTTTTGTTTCTTGTTTTTCCATTTCTTGAAGTTTCTGGTATATATGTTTTCTCTCTTTTTTTTTTTTAAGACTTTATTTTAGAGAGTGTGCGTGTACATGGGGGGAGGGGCAGAGGGAGAGGGAGAGAGCACCTCAGGCAGATTCCCTGCCGAGCCGGGACACAGGGGCTCCGATCTCACAACCCTGAGATCATGACCTGAGCCGAAATCAAGAGGACGCTCAACCGACTGAGCCACCCAGGCGCCCAGCTTTACTGAGAGAGAATTCACACATCATGTGTTCACCGGTGTAAAGGGTACAGTTCAGTAGTTTCGTATATTGCATTAAAAAACTGTTGTAAGGGGCACCCGGGTGGCTCAGTCGTTAAGCGCTTGTCTGCCTTCGGCTCAGGTCATGATCCCAGGGTCCTGGGATCGAGTCCCGCATCAGGTTCCCTGCTCCGCGGGAAGCCTGCCTCTCCCTCTACCACTCCCGCTGCTTGTGTTCCCTCTCTCGCTGTGTCTCTCTCTGTCAAATAAATAAATAAAATCTTAAAAAAAAACTGTTGTAAAATATATATAAGAAAATTTGCCATCTTAACCATTTTTAAGTGGCGTTAATTTCATCCACAGTGTTATGTAGCTATCACTTCTTTCCACAGCTTTCCATCACCTTGAGCAGAAGCACTGTACTGTACCCATTAAGCAGTAACTCCTTTTACCCTCCACCCCTGGTGACCTCTCTGCTGTGTCCCGTCTCTGCGAATCTGCCTCTTCCAGGTGCCTCGTGACACGGAATCACACAGCGTGCGCTCTGTATATGGCCTACTTCATAATGCCCTCAGGGTTCGTCCACGACTTCATTCCTTTCTGTGGTTGATAAATATTCCGGTGTACGCGTAGACCACATTCTGTTTATCCATTCCTCTGTTCTAGAACCTGCTTTCAAGTTCTTTGGGTATGAAAAGAGCATATTGTTTTGTGACCAACTTTTCTCGTGAATGTATTAACATTCCCCATATCAGTAGATGTATTTTTTTTTTTTTTTAAGATTTTACTTATTTGAGAGAGAGTGTGTGTCCATGAGCAATGTCAGGGGAAAAACAGAGGGGGAGAGAGAGAATCTCCAGCAGACTCCCCACTGAGCGTGGAGCCCAATACGGGGCTCAGTCTCATGATCCTGAGATCATGACCTGAGCCGAAATCAAGAGTCAAACGGCCAAGGGGCTGAGGCACGCAGGTGCCCCATCAGTAGATGTATTTGTGCAATGAGATGCTTAGAGCACGCCTGGTTCTCCATGATGTGGTGGCAGTTTTGGTAATAAGTTCTCTAATACACACTGAGGTGCCTTACGGCTTTTCCGCATAGCGACATCCTTATACCTAGATTTTTTAAAGTTATTTTTAAGTTGCACATGTACTATATGAATGCAAACTCCTTTTGAAAAATTTAAACATTACAGATGAGATTAAAGTCTCCCTGGGGGCACCTGGGTGGCTCAGTCAGTTAAGTGTCGGCCTTCGGCTCAGGTCATGATCCCAGGGTCCTTGGATCGAGCCCCGCATCTGGCTCCCTGTTCAGCAGGGAGTCTGCTTGTCCCCCTCCCTTTGCTCGTGTGCACTCTGTCTCTCTCTCTCTCAAATAAATAAATAAAATCTTGGGAAAAAAAAGTCTCCCTTGACCACTTCCCAGAACCCAGACTTGCCCCCCACCACACACACACACCAAGTAAGTCCTGGGACGTTGTTAGAAATTACATGAGGGCCGTGAGACCCTTTCTGCACACATACATGCATGTGTACAGTGGACCCTTGTAATATGCATGGTATCACTGGATGCCTTTCTGTGTGGGGCTTGTGTTCCAGATCTGTGTTCTCTTTGTTCGTGCATCTATCAGTGGTGTGCTGCTGAACAGATTTTTTTGCAACTTGGTTCCACCACTCAGCAGTATGTCTTCACGTGTGCCTTTAATCTTTTCTAACCAGAATGAATTCCCATCAGGGAAACTGCTGGGCAGAGGGTGCGCGGAGGCTGTTCTGAAGTTGCAGGCCAGCCTTGGGGAGCCCTGGAGGTGGGCTGTCGAGGCTCACCTGGTTTGGGGTGCCCTAGCTATCCTGGCTGCCTGCACCATGTCAGGCGCTATGTGCACACTCCCATGGCCGGGGCTGGGGCACGATCTCCAAGGGTGAAGAAACTCACTTGGCTCAGGCCAGGGGCTGGATCTTGGATTTCTCTTGGTGGGGGAACCTCTAGAACTGAGGTTTGAGTTCATCCTTTTGCAAATAACCAGGCCTGACCCCGTAAGACCCTTCTCCTGGATGATTTTGTATCTGGTCAATTTAAGCTCTGTCCCCCTAGATGTTCTCCCCTGTGTTCGGGGACATCCCTGGCCCCCAGCCTCTGGCAAAGAATCCTCTGCCCAAAGGCTTCTCACTCCCCCACGTCCCAGCCAGGCGTTCCAGCTCAGTCCTAGGAGCCCCCACTCTGCTTTTTATCGGGCCTGAAGTCAGATAGCTCTGGGGCGCCCTCCTTCCCCTGCTCCCTCTGCCCTTGGAGTTGGCTGAGGGCCTGAGCCACCCACTGCCCTGGCAGGGGGCTCATCACTGTCTTGGCACCTCACCGGGCTATTGTGAGCAGTCAGCACAGGCAGGGGTGGTGTTACAAGGAGCCCACAAGCTGTGCACCCTGCCTGGAGGAAGCTCCACCTTGTGCTTTCTGCAGGGACTGGTATCGGATGTGTCTTAAGTTGGCAGCTGAGCTGGACCTGCATATCCTTACCAGGGGCTAGGCAAGGGCACAGAGCCCAAGGCATCCCCTGTCTAGAGTTTCCATCATCTTGGGGTCTTTTTTCAACCTTTGCTCCCAGGAGTGCATAGGGAAGGTCAGGGCCCCAGGGACCCCTGCTTGGGCCCTACCTCCTGACCCCTTCCCCTTCTCCTCATTCCTCTGGGCTCTATCTTGTGCTGCTTCTCTGCACACAGGTGCATGTTTTTCCCAGTGGACAGATGAGCACACAGGGCTCCAGCAACGACAGGTGGCCTGTCCAGGAGTCACACAGCCCATCACTCTGGCACTGAGCTGGCTTCACCCACTTTTTTTTTTTTTTTTAAGAAAAGAAGCTAGTTTCGTGTTTTTTTTTTAGGAGTCAGTGGAGTCCCGTAATGGGCCCCAGGGGCAAAGGTCGGCCCAGGGTAAGGCAAGTCCAGGAGGAGGCCCAGCCTGCCCCCTGACAGCCCTGGGGCTCAGAACAGGTGGTGAGCCTGGCATGGTTTGCTACTGGGCTGCAGGCCCGGCTCATGTGGGAACGTGGAAGAGTGAACCTGTGCCCCCTCAGCTGTCCCCGAGGTTACACAGGCCCAGCAGCCCGCCGGGCCAACCCTCAGTGAGGCAGGAGTCCTGCCTGTGCCGGACAGCAGTTTGCAGTCATGGAAAGTAAACTGAGGGGGCTGCACTCCCCAAGCAGCGTGAGAAAGCACGGCGACGTAGGTCGGGCAGCCTTTATCCCCTAAATGGAAGCCTCTGCGCCACAGCCCACACCTGGCAGCATAGAAGGGAGGCGAGGCCAGAACAAAAGCTTCCCATGGCCCTCCGCAGGCAAGAACGGGGTCAGTGGGAGCAAGGGCTGATGTTGCGTGGCTTCACCCACTTCTGAAGCTAGCCCCTACATCTCCGGTGCCTGGTGCCCACCACCCCACCCCACCCAGGCCCTAGCCCTAGAACAAAGGCCCCGGACTTGGAGGTTGGTGTGCCCTGCTCAGATCGCTGAACCCCGGGTGGCTGGGCAGTGCCCCCTGCTGGTGGTGGCTGGGAATTCGTGGACACTGGTCCACACTGGCTGACCTAGGGGTCCACCCTCTGGCCTGAGATGGGAGCCTTCCAACAAGGCATACAATCTCCCAAAACATCTCAGCAGGCGGTCGGGAGTTCTGGGCTCCATTTTACAGTTGGAGAAACCAAGGTGCCATGTGACAGGTTCCCCCAGCTTCACGTTCGCATGCCTGCATCTCGGCTTTGGGCAGGTTCAGCTCCTTAACCCCTTTATGCCTTGGTTTCCCCACATTACACTATAAAGCTTAGATCTTCCTCCACCTACCCAGATGATGCAAAGGAGTGTAAATGCGACTCCCCTAAGAGAGAGGCGCTATCTGCGTACCCCGCATTCTCACCCCCCCCTTCCAGAACTGCAGAGATTCTGCATTTCCCCTGGAGCCTTCCCTGGAATCTGCCAAATCTCTCTCCTGTCTTCCCACCCCCTCCCTCCTCATCACCCCTCTGCCTCCTGTGACTTCCACTGGCTGTGCATCCAGCTGATCCATGACCAAGATAATCAGATTACCTTGGGTCCAGAATAATCTATTCCATATGGCTTGCCAACTTAGAGGCTCCGGGAGCTAAAGGTGTGAGGAAAGGGGGTGATCTTAGTTGGAAAGGGCTCCCTGGGAGCCTCGGGGGCCTTAGCTGGGAAGCTGCTGGGGAAGGAGGGAGGTGGAGGAGAAGTCAGGGGCCTTCCTGCTGAGCCCCCTGACTGCTCTGGGGCTCCAGGTGGCCACAGCCTCATCCGTCTGTGACCCATGGGGGCTTAGGAGCCATGCTGGGGGGCTGCGCACTCCCCATGCTTTTTCCACTCTCTGGATTGAGGGGTGGTTACTATAGGGCACTGCTTCTCGAAAGTGGCCAAGTTTCATAATTCTGGGGCAACTGTACCTTTCACACCCAAATTCTCCAGCTCTGTCCCCCAGGGGCTCTGGTGCAGCAGGTCCAGGGTGGGTGTGGAAACCTTCTATCTCCACGGGTCCCTGGGACTTGTGACAAGGTCTTGTGGGTGCTCGAGGACTCCGGGGGAGTCTCCCCCACACTGGCACCCTCACTCTTGGGGCAGCCTTCAGGAGGAAAGGAGCCCCCCCCTGTCTTCCAGAGGAGATAGGACAGCTGGTGGGGAGGACAGAACACAGGCTTTGACCCAGGCAGAGGCAAACGGGCCCCAGCTCTGCCCCTGTTTGCCACGTGACGCGGGACAACCTCTCGACACCTCCATTCCCTCATCTGCAAAGGGAGGCAGTGACACCCACATCACGGCAGGGCAGGGAGCTGTGACCCAGCCATGCCCCCAACACAGTGCTAGGCCCAAGTGACAGTAGCAACCATGACCACGATGGTGGCCCAAAGCTCAGGCCACGCAGGATGATCTCCTTATAATGTCAGCACAGTAAGTCTAACTACCTCGTGGCACAGGAGCAGAAGCTGGGGCCCAGAGATGGGGAGCGAGTTCCCCACGTGACACGGGTGGCACCTGGCAGGATGGAGATTCGCTTCTAACCCCCACTGGCCACACTCCAGAGGGGTGTCCTGGGCTGTGTCAAGGTGGCAGCTTGTTCCCAACAGTCCCTCCCCTGGAAGGGCCTGCCTCTCGGGCTGGGGCTGGGGTGTGGTGGGATGATCCCGGCCCGTAGGGGACACCTCAGTGAGGAGCCTCCCGGGAGATGCGCCTGCAGATGCTCAGCAGGCCTGCGGCAGAGGAGCTTCTTCCCTCCCCTGGGGCCCCTGGCTCCGGCGGGGACAGGGATTAGGGGCTACAAGGGGAGTATTGACATAGCACCTTTGATTAGCACTCCCGTGTCAGAAGGCCCCGCCGGGAAATGAGAGCAGGGAGGCTGGGAGGCGGGAGCGGGGGCCCGCGTGCAGGGCCCAGGCCTGGCCGGTGGAGCTGGCTGGCTCCTGGTGGGAAGGCTGAGCCCAAGGCCCCGGCCCAAGAGGAGGCTGCCCTGTCCCGCCCGCCCCCACGCCAGCCAACGGCCCCAGCTGAGCTCTCACCTCTGCGCAGTGGGGCTGCCCCCAGGCCTCATTTCCCAGCCTTACACGTTGGCAGGCGCAGGCAGGCTCGGGCCAGGGGGCAGAAGCCACTGGCTCCGGCACTTGTCAAAACACGGGCCCCAGAGGTGTGAAGGCCTCACCGCCGCGGGAGGGCGTGCGGGCCCTGCTGCCCGGAGAACTCATTAACTGGGGCAGCTCCCAGATGAGCCCATAGGAGGAGCTGGTGATAAGATCAAAGGTGAGAGGTGGGGGGGGCCGGGGCGGGGGGGGGGGGGGTAAGGGAAAAGGCAACTGGCAGGAGGCCGTACAGCCCAGGCTCCGGGCTGGGAGGGGTCCCTCCTCTGCCCCCACTGGCTTTGGCCTTTGCACACACTGGGCCCGGACACCCCCCCGGGGGGGCAGCAGGAGAGGAAGGGACTCCCAGGCGGCAGCCTTTAGGACCGAGGCCTCCAAGGTTGGGGCGGGGTGGAAACCTGCCATCTGCCCTGCCTCTCTCATGCCCTTTTTGGGGGCTCTTTGCCTCCACACTCGCCTGGGGGGCTTCTTAGCCCTCCCTCGGCCTGACACCAGAGATCCTACTGTCACATGCACTTGTCCACCGTGTCTCTCCTGCTCCAGGCCTCTCGGCTGCTCCCGCACAAGGGCCCAAGGGATGTCAGATCTTAGGTCCCAGACGCGCGAATCCTCAGGAGCCAGAGCTGTGTTTTTAGGATAAACAGTCTGCCTCCCACACATATGGCCTGTTGTCCAAAACATGTCTAGTTGATTTTGTACCGCATAAGATGAAGAGTCATTTCAAGGACAAACCAGTCCCGGCAGTTTCCCCTGGACAGGGAACTGCAGGCCTCAGAGGCAGGATGGTAATGAACTTCGTTAGACCCTCCGTGCTTGTTGAGCCGTGGACTTTCTAGCCGTGTGCACGTACTGGATTTTCAAAGAGATGACAGTGAAGCAAGAGGGTGGCTGATTGCCTAGGCGTTTTTGGTCGTTCTGAGTTTTCTCAATGATTAGCTGCAAAGTGGAAATCCGAATCGTGGGAATTGGAGGGATTTTTTGACATTCAAAAGGTTGGAAGCAGAGTGCCCAGAGCCCTTGCAAATCCCACCCCTCCTGCCTGACCAGTCTGTACTCTGCACCCCCTCCCACCTGAGTGCGCGATATGCTCTACCATTTGCCAACTATTAGTCCCCTTGGGTCCAATGGCATTGAAGGGGCCCAGCGGCTGGGCTGCAATGCCAGGTTCTTGGCTTGGATCTGGGGTCCCAGGAAGGCATCCCTTGACCAGGGTCCAAAAGGGGCAGACCCCACTGACAGCTTCAGGCTGAGGAGGGCCCTCCTGGAGCAGGCTCTCCTTGGGAATAGATGGGTCTATGGCACGGGCCCAGGGAATGGGCTCCTCCCCTTCTCCCCGAGGCTGGGTTGGCACTACCTCTCCTGGATGCGACCACGGGCATAAGAATTCTGGGACTGCTGGGACAGACTGCAGGGGAAGGGGGTACAGAAGGTGCTAGAAGAGGCCAAGGGCAGAAGATAAAATGAGGGGAGGAGGTGGTGGTGGGCAGAGATACCCAGGAGAAGGTACCAAGTCACTTGGCCACCTCTGCCACAGACCAGCTCACTGATCAGTCTCACTGGGCTGGAAGCCATGGGGGATGGGAAACATACCCCTCCCACTGAAAGATGTGTAAGATAATACTTCTCTTAAAGACATGATGCTAGACACCAGGTACTTCGCAGTCTAGGAGGACAGACGTGCACAAAGTAGCTATTACGACAAGGTGCAAACTCAAAACACCTGAGGGGTCAGGCAAGGCAGCATAGGTTCTCTTGAGATTTCCTACCTAGACAATCATATTGTCTATAAATGGAGACAGTTTTATTTTTCCTTTCCAATCTGTATGCCTTTTATTTCTCTTTTGTTATTGCACAAGCTAGGCCCTCCAGGACAATGTTGAGTAGGCCAGGGTAGGAGGGGACATCCTTGCCTTGTTCTCAGTATTAGGGGAAAGCATTCAGTCTCTCACTGTTGAGTATATTAGCCGTGGGTTCTTTGTAGATGCCTTTTATCAGGTTGAGAAAGTTCTCTTCTATCAGCTAGTTGGCTGAGAATTTTTATCATGAAGGGGTATGAATTTTGTTAAATGCTTTTTCTGTGTCACGTCCACTCACATTTCAATGTTCGAGTCCTCTATACCTGCCCCAAAGTGGCGGAATACCAGCCTGAGGCCAGTGGTGGCAGCTTGTGGCAGCAGGCCAAGCCCTTGATCCTGCCAGGCTGAGGGTGTCCTGAAGGGCATCAGGCTTCCCCTCCCTCAGCTCAGATGGTCCAGCAACTTGACCAGATTTGACCAGCTTGTTGGACTTGCCTGGGAAAGCTTCCTCATAGTGCCCCTACCTCCCACGACCACCACCACCAGGTGGGCCACGTCCAGGAGGAAAAATGGATTACTGTTCCTCTCACTTCTAGCCGGGATCAGGGCCGACTCAGGGTCCCCGCCCTACCGATTCTTTTTTTTTTTAAATATTTTATTTATTTGACAGAGAGAGAGAGACACGGCGAGAGAGGGAACACAAGCAGGGGGAGTGGGAGAGGGAGAAGCAGGCTTCCCTCTGAGCAGGGAGCCCAATGCAGGGCTCGATCCCAGGACAGTGGGATCATGACCTGAGTCAAAGGCAGGCAGCCGCTTAACACTGAGCCACCCAGGTGCCCCCCCCCCCCCCCCCCCCGCCAACCTACCGATTCTATAGACCTGGCTGCAGCATGCCCCAAGGTTCCCATTGTACAAACTGGGAACGAATTTGCAAGAGAACGTTAAGAATCTGCATAAGGTCCCAACAGGTGAAGGCAGCCCCAAACCTAGGTCCTATACTTCCAGTTCCCTGACCGCGCTTCCTTTAACCTGCTGAGCTGGCCCAACACGCCAGGCAGCTCGGGCCACTGGGCGCAGGCAAGAGGCCCGAGCGGCTGGGTCAGGTGCCCATGCGAGGGCCCAGGTGGGCCCAACCTGGGGCAGCCATCGGCCCGCACCTTCAGCACCCCCCTCCCGCCCCCGTTGGTTCAAAGGGTCAGGCCCCGCCCCCTCCAGGTCCCGAGCCCGCTTTGAAGTGCTGATGCGGCCTGGAAGGGGCCACTTCACACCTCGGGGCTCGGGATAAAGCGGTCGCCGGTCGCCGGCCCCCAGACGCGCCACCGCCGCCATGGCCCAGTCCCTGTGCCCGCCGCTCTCCGAGTCCTGGCTCCTCTCCCCGGGTTGGGGCCCGGCTCGGCCTCCGCTGCCCTCCGACAGGGACTGCAGCTGCTCCCCCGCCTCGTCCCCGCACTCCTGGGGCAGCGTCCCGGCCGGCAGCCCCGAGCCGAGCCCCGGGCGGCCCGGCGCGCACGCGGCCCCCCGAGCCCGGAGCGCTGGCAGGCGCGGCGCCCGCGGCAGCCGCCTGGGCTCCGGGCAGCGGCAGAGCGCCAGCGAGCGCGAGAAGCTGCGCATGCGCACGCTCGCCCGCGCCCTGCACGAGCTGCGCCGCTTTCTGCCGCCGTCCGTGGCGCCCGCCGGCCAGAGCCTCACCAAGATCGAGACGCTGCGCCTGGCCATCCGCTACATCGGCCACCTGTCGGCCGTGCTGGGCCTCAGCGAGGAGAGCCTGCAGCAGCGGCGGCGGCGGCGGCGCAGCGACGCGGCGGCGGCGCCTCGGGGCTGCCCGCTCTGCCCCGACGGCGGCCCCGCGCAGGCGCAGGCGCAGGTGCAGGCGCGCGCCCCGGGCGTGGGCTCTGCCGCCGGCGCCGCAGCGTCGTGGGGGTCCCCGCCGGCCTGTCCCGGAGCGCTAGCGGCGCCCGAGCCTCGAGACCCGCCGGTGCTTTACGACGAGGCAGCGTGTCCGGAATCGCTGGCAATGGAGCTGAGCCCCTCGTCTCCGGTTAGTACCTCCTTCCCGCGCAGGACGCCCTCCCGGCGCTGTCGTGTGTGGTGCTACCTGCTGTCCCCGTCCCCAGCGTGCAGCTCCCCCTGCGGCACCCCCACCGGCAGCCTGGCCCGGGCTGCATGCTATCCGGAGCAGCGTAACTGGTGTGCCTGGGGCGCTCAAGCGGGGAGCGGAGGGGGAGGACACGCAAGGGACAGGGTCCTGTTCTCCGCCAAAGGTCCCCTGAGAGTGGAGCCCATGAGCGCGGACACCCACCCTCAGCAGCCAACGCGGACGATAACTCTGTTCCCTCTCTCTCCGCAGCTCTTTCCTGGCGACGTGCTGGCCCTGCTGGAGACCTGGATGCCCCTTTCGCCCCTGGAGTGGCCGCCGGCCTGAATAGTTGTAGTGACGACGTACAACTGGCGCCCTGTCTGTGAGCATCGAGGCCTTTTTGGCCTCGGCACCTTCAAAACGGCCCCTCTCCAGACTCCTTTCCTGGGAGGGGGCCCCTGTGATACTGGCATATGCATTCCTGAGAGCGAGGGCCTGTCCCCACCCAGGGCGGCCCTTCTCAGCCCCTCCCGCAATGGAGGGACCCATAGATAGATCCTCGGAGGCTGGCAGGGGGTGCCTGCCTAGTATGTATTTATTTATTTGTGAATAAACTGTGCTGGTGTCATTGACCGTTTCTTCTTCCTCTACATGGGCGCAAAGCTCCCCCCCCCCACACACAAAGAAGAACCTAGGAGAGGGCGCCTGGGTGGCTCAGTCTTTAGGCGTCTGCCTTCGGCTCAGGTTATGATCTCAGGGTCCTGGGATCGAGTCCCGCATCGGGCTCCCTGTTCGGCGGGGAGCCTGCTTCTCCCTCTGCCTCTCTCTCTCTCTCTCTCTTATGAATAAATAAATAAAATCTTAAAAAACAAAAAACCTAGGAGAATCAAGAGGGTCTCTTGTCTTCAGCCCTCAAAGCACACAGGCTCACGCCCTTTCCTCCTTGCCCCAGCCCTGGCTTAGCATCTCCTGTTCCGGGAAGGTCAGCCTGGAAGGGGGGAGGTGCTGCATATAAGGACGTGGTAGCAGGTGGAGTCTGTCCATATTTTCTTTGAACCTGGTGGGATCTGGGTAAACCTAAGTGTCTCTGTAGAAAATACATTTCTGTTAGTACTTACTATGCATCAGGTCCTTTATACATTTTATACCCAAATAACCATGTTACAGAAGAATAAACCAAGGATTGGCACTTAAGCCCTGATATGAATTCATATCAGGGTAGGGTCTCAGGGGACACCAGCTACCAAGGGCTTATTTCACGTGTCCCAAGCCTTTTCTCCCCTTGTGCTAGAGCATCATGGCCTGGACCTTAGGATTTTCTCATCTCCCTTCACTCTGGTTTCTCTCCCAAGTGGTTTAGGGACATAAACTAACATCTGTGAGTCAGTCCCGGGTTCATGTAACTGTGAGCTCCCAGCAGCCTAGCTAGGGTGAAGAGGCTCATGGAGGTCGCATCCAGATCCACAGCTGCCCTGGAACCACACTCCTGTCTACACTTCAGGGACACGTTGTATGGGGAAGAAGAAAGCCTTGACCCTGAAGGAGCCTGGCCTCGCTCAAGGGGGCTGGGAAGCAGTCAGGCCTTGGGGGAAAGGTGAGGTGGGGCTGGTGGATGTAGCCTCTGCCCAAAGGCCCTCTGTGGATGGATACCAAGTTCTTCCCTCTCCCTCAAGCATCTGAAATACGGGGCCTTGGTATTTATTTTTTATAAGAGCTTTATTGAGATACAGTTTATGTACAACAAAATTCGACTTTATAATTCAGTGGTTTTAGTGTATTCATAGAGTTATGCACTCATCACCACTGTCTAAATTGAGAACTTTTGTTTGTTTGTTTTTTAAGATTTTGACAGCACGAACGGGGGAGCTGCAGAGAGGGAGAAGCAGGCTCCCCAGTGAGCAGGGAATCCTACGCGGGGCTCGATCCCAGGACCCCGGGATCATGACCTGAGCTGAAGGCAGAAGCTTAACGGACTGAGCCACCCAGGTGCCCCTAAATTGAGAACATTTTCATCACCCCCAAAAGAAACACCGCGCCCATTAGCAGGCACTACCCCATTATCCCATTCCCCCCACCCCCAACCCAGCACACTCGGCTCCTTTCCCCATAGATCTGCCTGTTCTGGACATTCTGAATGAATGGAATCCCACAGCAGGAGGCCGTTTGGGTCTGGCTTCTTTCACCTGTCACAACATCTCCAGGGTTTATCCGCGTGGTCTCCTGCGTCAGTACTTCTGACTGCCCAGTGATACTCCATTGCATGGACATGCCCCGGCTTATCTGTTTAGCCCTGGATACTGAGAGGTTTGTTTTGAGACCACCTCAGAGATCATTTGCGGGTGACTCAGAGCGGGCCGGCGACACTGCTGTGTCATTCAGGCGGCCAGGCGCACCCTGGCCAGCATTTGGCCCCGGAGAGTGGGATCCAAAAGCAGAGGCCCTGCAGGGGGGCAGACCTCACACCTCCACTGACCACCCCCTTTCCCACACCTCCCCTCCCATCTTGCTTTCCCCTCCCAGGACCCTAACCGGAGCAGAGTGGGAAGTCCTTTCCAGGGGCCTAGCCAATTTAGAAAATCTGTTTGCATGGCAAAGGCCCTGTGGTTTAGGATGGGGAATTAAAGTTATTAGCAAGTCTTTTCACAGATAAGTGGGGCTCATTGGCCAGCGCCCTCCCCTGGGGCGAGCCTCGCCTCCCTCTCTCGGAGCCGGGAGCGGCCCAGTGTTTATTAGCGCCTGGGTGTGAATTTTCATTAACACGTCTCTGCTAATAGGACAGAGGACCGGGGATGGGAAGGGGTCTCCTCGCACCGCTCCTGCGCCTGCGCCCCCTTGCTGGGCCAGCGCCCCCGCACCCAGAGGAAAGCCCGTGTAGCGGTTCCGAGGCACTGGGGCGGCCAGCAGCTTCCAGGTAGGCGAGAGCTTGTGCTCTCTCGGTTCTCCGCCAACCAGCCTGGGAAGGCGGCCCGCTGGTGGGGCTGTGTTAAGGATGGGAACGTGGAGCGAGGAGAGGCTAACGAACGCGCCCGGGCAGACGGTCAGGGGCAGCGTTGGATGCGGACCCGACGGGAGTGCAGCTTCCCCGGGGTGCACACACAGCTGAACACCAGCCTGTCTCCAGGACGAGGACGAGGGTACTGGGTGGCGCCCCCCCCCCACCCGCCCCGGGCCCTGGCCGGGGGTGGGGGCGCGCGCCTGCCGGGAGGCGGGAGCCAGAGGCCGGCCTCAGCACGGGCCCGGGTCAGAACCCTGCCCCGGCACAGGCCCACGGAGCGGCTCCCGCCAGCCAGGCTCGGTGGTAAGGGCTTTAAATTCAGCGCCTGACCTCAGGTCCTTTGAGCCCGGGAGCCGCAGGGGAGGTGGGCAGGTGTGTGGGCTTAGGCCTCTTTTACACAGCGGGACACGGAGCACAGAACACGGGGAATTGTTCACAGAGCTAGTGCCTGGCCGTCGGGGCGGGGACAACGGTGGGTGGCCGTTGACACATCGGGCCCTGGCAGGCGCGTGCGTGCGTGCGTGCGTTGGGAGGTGCAGAAGGAGGCCCCTCACGCTCCTAGGCCACCCGTGCTATTGCTAGCAGGGAAGCTGCTTCTGCTTGCTGAGCAGGGATGTTGCTCCCGCTGCGAGGGTTGCACTGTGTGGGTTCTGATGCCGAGGGGCCGCGTCCTAAGGAGGGGCAGCTAAGCTGATGGTTTTATAGCCAAGACATTTACTCAAGGACAAGCTACATGGGTCACCGAATGAACCCCGGGGGGAGGAAGAGGGCAGTGGTCACGGGTTGTCTGTCGGCGCATGGGAGGGCATAGGACTGAGGCTGGGCCCGGCCTTGTGTGCCTCGCTGCTGCGTCTGGAGGAGGCTGAGCCCCGGTGTCCCTCTGGCCACGTGTTGCTAAATAAAGAGGGCCGTCTGAGGGGCACACTGATGCGCCAGGCTTCTGAAACAGCCTGTAGCTGGAGAACCAGGGTAGCACAAGGCTGGGGAGGGCCGCTAGGCCGAACTGCAAAGTCCCTGCTTATCCCAGGGCGAGGCCAGGAGCCACCTTGTCCACCCCACTCCCCAGATGTCATCCCTGCGTTTGCACAACCCTGAGCGTGATGCCCCCTAACTATGGCACTTTGGGCACTCCTTTGACTCACACTAGCTCCAACAGTCCCCTGAGAAGACCCAGGGTTCTCTTTTTTTTAGAGAGAGAGAGTGAGCACACTTGTGTGCCAGCAGGGTGGGTGAGGGGGAGAATCTCAAGCAGACCCGCCCCCCCCGCCCCCCGCCCCGGAGATCATGACCAGAGCTGAAATCAAGAGTTGGACATTTAACTGAGCCACCCAGGCAGCCCGAGGAGACCCAAGGTTCTTGGTCCTTCTGGGGGGTTCTGTCACCCAGTGGGCAAGGACCTCTTTTGGGGACCACTGGCACCGCCCGCTCAGCCTCCGGTGGTGCACCAGCCCTGAGTGGGGCTAGAGCCGTGGGTCCCCAGCTCAGCGCTGCTCAGGCCTCTTCTGCCCATTTCCCGGCACTTTGCCCAGCCCTGGGTCCTCCGCCCTCCTCCCTCCCCCTCTCCAGTGTACCTGGCATATGAGGCTCCTTGTGAATGCCCCAACTCCCCTCCCCCCACACACTAGGCAACAAGGAGCTGGGTGGGCAGCACATGACTTTGAAGAGGGGGGACAGGGCCAGCTCAGCACCCCTCCTGCCTTCTTCCCTTGTGACCTGGCATTTCCCTGTCTTCAGATGGCTCTCCCCTCCTTAGGTTGGGTGGGCGTGACTTCCATGTCCCTCCAGGGATGGGCCCGTGTCACAGGCCTGCGCGGTCAGCCCCAGAGTGGTTCAGGAATGTGACCACACCCAGACCAGTGAGAAGCAGGCTTCGGACTTTGCTGGAACCGTCAAGGAAGGGACACTGGCTGTGGGTGCCGTTGGCGGTCACGTTGCCAGCCAAGCAGACGGCCTCCCTTTTTACAAAGGGAATCAAAACGGAGATGGAGAGTGCTGATGTTCTCCAACACCTGGACCCAGCCACGTGGAATGCATCACACCTGGATTTTTACATTACATGAGCCAACCCGAAAGTTGATTTGAGTTGAGCCGCTGACACTTGATGTTGAAAAAGCCCTTTAGGACTTGATACAGGCTGTTCCAGGCCGTGTACCCTGGGTCTCAATTTCCCTTCTGTGAAATGTGGACAATGATACCCTCTCCAGTTCACAAGGTTACTTGAGGCGCACAGGTCAAGCCCACAATCACAGCAGTGCCCCGTAAACGTTCGTCCTCTGTGCCATTCGGGTGGTGTGTAAGGCCACGGCCATCATCCTAAGTTTCACTCCCTCACCGGAGACGAGGGTGGCCACCGTGCGCGCCGTCTGTCTGGAGGAAGAGGGTTGTTGTGAGAGTCGCCGGTGCTGCCTGTCTCTCGCTCGCCCGGTGGGAGGGCGACGGGCGGAATACCTCGGGGTGGGGGGGCCCCTCTCCGTGCAGGGACGTCCTGCGGTCAGTACCAGCGCCGTGAAGGAGGTGTCGTGGCGATGAGGAGCGTGTGTGACCCCGGGGGGGGAGAGGGATGGGGACACAAAGGGAGCGGCCTGTCGCCCACCTGTCGGGATCCCCGGGGACGGCGACGCGTCAACCACCTGCAGTTGTCAGACGCACCACACGGTGTCCTCGGAGAGGCCGGCGGAGGCCCTGAGCTGGGGCCGCGCTCTGTCCTGTGTTCCTGGAAGGGCCGTTTCCAGAAGAGAAAGGCACCTCTCTGCCCCCCTCCTGTCCTCCACCCTGCCCCCCCACCCCCGGCCTCCTCTAGGGTCCCAGGCCAGGGGTGGTACAGTCCCTGCCTGCCACCTCGCCTCTCAGGCGGCCCCTGTGACCTCAGGCAGTGCCCAGCCACTCTGAGCCTCAGCCTCTCCCAAGTGATTCCGGAAAGGTCATGCGCCGGCACAGAGAGGGAGAGGAAGCAGGTGGGGAGAGAGGGGGCCACGGAGTAGCTGGGGTAGCCTGGGGTCTTGCTCATTTGAGCAAAGTGACTCTCCCGGGCCTAGAAGGTGAGGGGTCCTCACCAGGCCCGGGACTCTGCCTGAAACCACTGCTGGGGCCCTGCTAGGGTCTGGCTCGGCGGGAAGGCAGGGCTACACACCACAGCAACTCTGGAGTCTGGAAACAGTATCGCTGTTTATTGGGGTGACACATCTGCCCATCTGAGGGCTCTGACAAGTGGCTTAGGGTTGAAGGCTCCCCAGATCAAACCTCCGCCTTTGCTGAGGTCCCAGACGGCCAGTCCAGCAGGCCCCTGGGCCTGCTGAGCTGCAGCCCTTTGTCACCGCATCTCTTGCCGTCGGGGCACCCTGGGGTGAAGCGGGCCTGCGGTCAGCCTTTTCACAGAGCCCAGGGCAACAGCCCAGTCACTTCCTGAAGTTCTCTCTTTGGAGAAGCAAGGAGTATCTGCGAAGCCGGGTCCAGTGCTCCTGCTCTTTCACCTTCTTCTCCAGCTTCTGGAACCTGTGGGCCACATGGGTGGGGATGAGAGGAAACCGCTTGGTGCAGTCTGCCCCCCATCCCTCCCGCTCTCAGGTCCCCGGGCAGCCCCTGATGGCCCTGTGCTAAACTCAGAAACTCTCCAAATGGCACATCCACTGCCCGTCTGTGTCCTCAGGACTCAGCCTGGTGCACAGCCCGCCCTCGGAACCCCTTTACTGCCTGACGACAGGGCCGGCATCCTAAACCAGGAGGCGCGCCCCGACAGAAGGCACCGCATGCTGGGGGGCCCTAAACCAGGAGGCGCGCCCCGACAGAAGGCACCGCATGCTGGGGGGCTCACGGTCCGTGTGCGCGGACCACCGGGAGCCACATCACAATGCCAACACGTCCAGTGAATAAACACTCCTTGAACATCTACTAGGGTCCCCAGCTGGACCCCAAGCCCTGCCCTTGCCTGCCTGCCTGTTTGTACCCATTGACCTTTGTCCCGCATTTTTCCTTAAGCCCTTCTTTCCAAACAAGTAGTTTTATTTACTTTTTTTGTTTTTTTAAGATTTTATTTATTTGAGAGAGGGAGATAGCGAGAGAGAGAGCACAAGCAGGGAGGGGAAGGAGAAGCAGGCTCCCTATTGAGCAGGGTGTCCCACGTGGGGCTTGATCCCTTTTCAGCGTAACCCTTAACTCAGGCAAAAGACCCCAGGGGCACAGCAATCGTGATTGAACCCGAAACTGCCCCTCAAGCAATAACATCTACCTAGAGACTTCCGGAGGC
The DNA here is from genome assembly GCF_037043125.1 of Eumetopias jubatus. Taxonomy (NCBI): domain Eukaryota; kingdom Metazoa; phylum Chordata; class Mammalia; order Carnivora; family Otariidae; genus Eumetopias; species Eumetopias jubatus. The sequence goes on from NW_028274813.1 coordinate 123,289,812, forward strand.
CCAGGCCACCCAGACCGGTTTGAACTTAACCCCCAACTCAGGCCTGTGCACATGGACCATGGAGGGACCCACGGGGGGACCGACAGTTACCTTTACCTCAATATAATACTAAAATCGCCACCCAAGGAGGAGCACATGCCTCGTTTGCATAACAACCAACCTATGTACAGGCATGTTTCCTTAAGGCACATGCATGACCGTATGCCCACCTCTACGTACCATGCGAGGCTTCCCTATCTAAATATTCATCCTAACCCTCAAGCAAAGGAACCCATTCACCCTTGCTCAGGCAGTCCCGGCTTTGGAAGTTATTCCCCGTGATCTCCTCATTGGCTGCAGTGTGTGCGACAGCTCGCCTGGTGTAGTTTCCCAGTGAACTCACGTGGGTTTGGTTACACTAGTGACAGGCACGGGCGCTGCAAGTGCGGTAAGGACCAGAGTGCCTGAGACAGCCCCGGTCCCCCCCTCCCCCCCGCCCCGGTTTCCTAAGGGTGACAGGAATGAAAGAAGGTTTCTAATAGGAGGCATGTAAATGCCACCGAGGTCAAATGTAGGAAGGAGGAAGGTTCCACCCTGCCCAGGAGTGCTCCTGGGAGATAAGGTGTTTGAGTTGGGTCTCTTACAAAATAACAGGTTAATTAAAAAACAAAACAAAAAAACAAGTAAATGCACTTCAGTAGAGGAGAGTCAGAGAAGTCCAGGATTCACCCCTCATTCTGCAGGCAGAGGTGACTGCCGGGAGCACGCGGAGGACGCCTTCGATCTGGGGAAGGGGTGCGGGCTGCTGGCCAGGTTTCTGCCTGAGTGCACGGAGGGTGTTAAAACGCTGAGGGCAAGCAGGCGGAGGGCTCCTTCTGGGGAGAAAGGCAGGGATTGCAGCTTTGGATTTGTTTGGAGGCTCTGCCTGCCAAGGGACGTCCACGCGGAGATGTATCTGGTACTCAACTCACTAAACCATTTTTTTCACTTGAAAAAGTAATCTATCCTTTGCTTTAAAAAAAAAAATCAAAGAATCCAGGTGGATATACAATTACAAGCAATCTCCCTCTCACCTCACATCCTGGTTTTCCGTTCCCAAGGCAACCGTAATTAAGAGCTCCTTGTAAATCCTTGGAAATTGTTTATACACGTATAAGCATAGATGTGCATAAAATCTTTTTTTTTTTTTTTTGCTACACACTGTTGTACACCCTGGTGTTTGCACTGGAAATGTATCCTAGAAACTGCTTCTAGGTGGCACTCACAGACCCGCCACCTTCTCTTGCCCTATCGAGGACACTCGGGGCTGCCAATCTCTTGTTAATGCCTCCCAGGCTGCAGTGAGCGTGCCTGCGTGTGGGAGCGAAGGGCAGGGAGGTGGCAGAGTGTGTGCAGGTTACACACTCAGGCTTTGAACCCACACTGCTTGTGCCTTGCTTACAAGCTGGTGACCCTGGGCAGGCGATTTGACCTCCGTCAGCCTCAGCTTCCTCGCTGTGCAGTGGGGATAGTAATGACAGTAAAAAAATAGTACCTGGCACACAGTAGGTGCTCAGTACAGGTCAATCATCATAATACTTCTGCCGCTGATAAATTAGTGGAAGTGAAATTTCTGGGTCAGGAGGTCAAAACAACACGGATGGCTCAGCTGGTGGTTGGAGGTAAGTTCGAGCCCCACATTAGGTGTCGAGATTACTTAAAAATTAAATCTTAAAAAAAGAAAAAGTGACCGTCCAAGAGGCAGCTGAATAGATGGAACGAGGGCCAGTTTTATTTGTTTACTTATTTATTTTAAAGATTTTATTTATTTATTTGACAGAGAGAGAGAGAGAGAGAGAGACAGCCAGAGAGGGAACACAAGCAGGGGGAGCGGCAGAGGGAGAGGCAGGCTTCCGGAGGAGCAGGGAGCCCGATGCGGGGCTCGATCCCAGGACCCTGGGATCATGACCTGAGCCGAAGGCAGACGCTTAATGACTGAGCCACCCAGGCACCCCAAGCGCCGGTTTTATTTTTTTTTTAAGATTTTATTTATGTATTTGACAGAGAGAGAGAGACACACAGCGAGAGAGGGAACAAAAGCAGGGGGAGGGGGAGAGGGAGAAGCAGGCCTCCCGAGGAGCAGGGAGCCCGATGCGGGGCTTGATCCTAGGACCCTGGGATCACGACCCAAGCCAAAGGCAGACGCCCAATGACCGAGCCACCCAGGCGCCCCCCAAGGGCCGGTTTTAAAAGGAAACCTGAAAATAAAGCTGTTCATGTGTGATGATGTGGGTGATTTTCAACATACACTGTTGGTGTGGAGACAGCCTTTCTCTATGATCTAATGGTAAGTAACGGCTAGCCTTTCCTGCATGTGCCATAATGTCCCATGCGGAGATACGGCTGACACTTATTTCATGCACGAAGACGCTGAGGCCTGTCCCGTCACACAGAGGCCCCCAGTCTGTATCCCGGTCCTACTGCACAGCTTGCACCCTGAATTTGAGGCTCTTTATGCCCGCCCTTCAGTGAAGCCTAAGGGAGAAGGTGGAAAACTCCAGCTACCTGACCCTCGAAACTTCTGTTTGGCTAGATGAGCAGCCCCATTTGCTCCTATCTAAAGACAAACCAGGAAAAAATTACTCATAACACACGGGCACAGAACTCTTAAAATCAGAAGAAAATGAACTCACGCTTGGGAAAAAGATCCAAGGAAAGTCAAGGAAGGAGAGAGAGAAATGTACATTATATGTAACAAAAAGCTGCTCAATCTCCTTCACTTCCTAATGAAAATAGTAATGAGCTATCAATTCCTGCCTGCCCAGCCCCTGGCTCCCTTGGCTGTGGACCTGGTCTCTTATGTCACGGCAGAAGCCCACCCGCTGACCAAAACTGGCTGTGGAGAACCCCCAGTCTTGCTGGGCTTTGTATTCCACAGGGAATAAAGGGAAAGCGAGAGAGACAGACAGACAGGAGAGAGACATAGAGAGGAAGGGGCACTCTGTTTCTGTCTGCTTCCTGGTGTCCAGAAATTTCTGTCTTGTGATCAAGTTTGACCCGGCCAGAGATGGCAGACTCTAAAGCAGGGCAGGGAGCCAGGATATGGTGCCTGGAGACCAGGGCTGGAGGAGAGCAGAGGCCAGGCCTCAGGGAATGGGCGGCGGGGTGGGGGGTGGGGGCACATATTTGGTGCTAACTGGCCTCCTTTTAAAGCCCCAAAGGCAGGCTCCCTTTCACACTGGCTGTTTACAAAACAGTCCCAAGTGCAGGTTTTGTGAAAACAATTTGGACAGATGATTGCAAGTCTGAAACTTTGAATCGATTGCCACAGAAACCCATTGCCTTGAAATTTCACCTAGTTTTAGGGCCAATGGAAGCCGTTTCAGACATGAGGAATAAAAAGGGGAGAAAAAGATGAGATTAAAATTTGGGGGGCATATTGTTGTGAGAAACAACAATAGGAAAATGTTAATGACAGAGTCTAAGATGTGGTATGTGGATGTTCAGTGACTTTTTTTTCCTCAAAGCTGCTGTATGTTTGAAAATTTTCAAAATAAGGGGCGCCACAGTGGCTCAGTCGGTTGAGTCCAACTCTTGATTTTGGCTCAGGTCACGATCTCACGGTTATGAGCGAGCCGCATGAAGCCTGCTTAAGATTCTCTCTCCTTCTCCCTCTGCCTCCCCCATTCCACCCCATGTGCACTTTCAAAAGGAAAGAAAGAAAGAGAAAGAAAGAAAGAAAGAAGAAAGAAAGAAAGAAAGAAAGAAGAAAGAAAGAAAGAAGAAAGAAAGAAAGAAAGAAAGAAAGAAAGAAAGAAAGAAAGAAAGAAAGAGAAAGAAAGAAAGAAAGAAAAGAAAGAAAGAGAAAGAAAGAAAGAAAGAAAAGAAAGAAAGAGAAAGAAAGAAAGAAAAGAAAGAAAGAAAGAAAAAAAAGAAAAAGAAAGAAAAGAAAGAAAGGAAGGAAATTTTCAAACTAAAATGTTGGGGCAGGGACTACTCTTTGGGAAAACCCCAGGTATCAGACTTCAGAGCAAGTAGAACAGGAAAAGCCTTCTTTAAATCAATGTTTCCCAATTTATTGCTGGAACCCAATTTAGAAAATGGGTTTTCTGTTGAGATCAGGCCCCAGTAAATGTTCCTTCAATCTGGGCTGGCTACAACCACACAGTGTGACCCCTCCCAGCTCCTGCTAAGTCCTGGGACCCAGTCAGCACCTCCCTGAGCTTTTCTGTTCCCAAACTCTCAAGCCCCTGGTCCCTGATGTCCCACCTGGCCAACCCCTCCAGACTTCTCCCCTGCAGAAGGTTGCCCGGGAGGCAGTTCTGTCCACCCCTCCCAGCGGCTATGGGGCCTTCCCAGGCAGAGCTTGAGGTGTGGGACCTAAGAGGTAAGCTGTGTTGACAGGAAGGAAAGACATTTGAAAAAGGGGACTGTAGATAAGTCCCACTCCAGGGGCGCCTGGGTGGCTCAGTTTGTTAAGCATCTGCCTTTTTTTTTTTTTTAAGATTTATTTATTTATTTTGAGAGACTGAGAATGAGAGAGAGAGAGAGCACATGAGAGGAGGGAGGGTCAGAGGGAGAAGCAGACTCCCCGCCAAGCAGGGAGCCCGATGCGGGACTCGATCCCGGGACTCCAGGATCATGACCTGAGCCGAAGGCAGTCGCTTAACCGACTGAGCCACCCAGGCGCCCAAGCATCTGCCTTTGGCTCAGGTCATAATCCCGGGGTCCTGGGATCGAGCCCCGCACTGGGTTCCCTGCTCAGCAGGAGCCCGCTTCTCCCTGTCCTCCCTGCTTGTGCTCTCTGTCACTATCTCTGTCTCTCTCTTTCTCAAATAAATAAAATCTTAAAAAAAAAAAAAAAGAAAAGAAAAGAGAAGTCCCATTCCCACAGGAACACAGACTGGAGGAGGTCAGGGCAGAAGAACCTCATCCTTACGAGAGCAGGCCCAACCACAGGGGAGTGGAGAAATATATGGTAGACACATCCTTTCCATGGAAATTATATAGGCATTAAAAACCATATTTATAAGGAGTTTTTTCTTAAAAAACAATTAACTTATATTCTGGAGTGACACAAAGCCAGACTTAAAAACTGAACATGAAACAGGATCTCAACTTAGTAAAAACGCCAAAGGAAAAACCTGAAGGAAATGCACTAACGTAGTAGCAGCAGTGCTAGGGTTTTTGTGATGGATGGTGGGTTATTTAAATTTTTTTTTGCATTGTTCTGTTTTCCAAATTTCAATAAGTGCATATATAATAACTTCTATCAGAAATACTGAATAACTTTTTTACAAGGGGAAGTACTCAGTTACAGTAGTAAGTTCTGCTTGAAGCAAATTTCAGGGGCTAAGTAGGGTTCCTTCTGCGGGTGTCTGAGTACTAATCTCCACTTACAGCTTGTTTGAGGGTGGGCCTTGTCAATCAGGGACTAAGGCAGCCTGAGTTGGCCGGGCCCTCTGCTGTCAGGCAGGAGGCGAGCCTCCCAGTACTGGAAATGTGGGGCTGGCGGGGTCCATTCCCCCAAGTGGGGCAGCCAGTTGGCTTCTGGGTCAAGTGGGAAGTGTCACCCTTTCTAGGCCAGTAAAAGAGGGGGTCAGACTGAAAGGCAGAAATGGAAACAAGCTCCTTAAACAAGGAGTTCTCTGGGTGTTATCAAGAAAGAGCTCCAGATATACTCGGCCATCAAAAAGAATAAAACCTTGCCACTTGCAACGACGTGAATGGAACGAGAGGGTATTATGCTACGCGAAATAAGTCAGAGAAAGACAAATACTATATGATTTCACTCATGTAGAATTTAAGAAACAAAACAGATGAACATAGGGGAAGGGAAGGAAAAATAAAATAAGATGAAAATTGAAAGCGAGGCAAACTATAAGAGACAAACTCTAGGAAACGAGCTGAGGGTCGCTGGAGGGGAGGTGGGGGGGTAGGGGTAACTGGGTGATGGGCATTAAGGAGGGCACTTCATGTAATGAGCACTGGGTGTTATATGCAACTGACGAACCACTAATTTCTACATATGAAACTAATTTTAAAAATTTAAAAAAGAAAGAGCTCTAGAAAGCTCCGTGCCAGGACCTCCCCCGAGGAGAACAGTCACACGACAGCCATGACCTAAACTCATACTCTTGACTTTTTTTTAAACCATTATTTTAAATTTTCCAAAATAACATATTATTTTTGTAGAAAAGCTGCAAATAGGGAAAACACAAAGAAAAAAAATCACACATACATCATTACCCAAATATAACTACCACTATTATGGGTATACACACTTCCAGTCTTTTTTACTCAAAATCAGGATTATACTGTAATATTTTATAACCTCTCCCCATCTTTTATTTAGAAAAATTTCAAACCTACAGAAAAGTTGCAAGTAGTACAATGAACCTGCACCTATAATTCACCACCAGTGAACATTTTGTCTGTCTCTCTTTCTATGAATATTTTCCTGGGTTTCACTTCACATTTTCTCTTTCTCTCTCTAAATGTTTTCCTGGCCCGCTTGCAAGTAAGTTGTAGACTTCATGATGCTTCACCCTTAAATTCTTCAGCCACATGTCCTCAGAACAAGTCAAGCCATCAAGGGTTAAAGTAAGAACCCTCCGTGGGAGGAACAGCTGAACACTCTTGGTAAATCTTCAGTCAGGAGAAATGTCCACTGACCCCTTCTTTGCTGACCTCCCCCAAGACCCACAGACCATCCCCCTCTCCTGAGGAATGGCCCTGCTTCCCTCCCAGGGATGCTGAAAGCCACCAGGCAGCCCACCAAGCCCAGGAAGGAACCGAGCGCAGCAGGTAAATGCTGTCATGGGGGCCGTGGCGCCACCTGACGGTGGTGTTTAGAGTTTCCGGGGCACAAACTGGGATTAACCCAGCATCATTCTTGGACCTACCTGTGCCCAGCACTTAACACGTATTATCTCTCGAATACCTACAAAACGCGAGGGCCAGGCATCGTCGACGAGCCCACAGCACAGCGTGGTGCACCGTGGCTGTTGGACAAATCTTTTTTGAATTAACGAGGAAACTGAGGCTCTTGGAGGTTAAGGGACTCAACAAGGTCTCAGGGTTAGTAAGCGGTGGTATTGGATTTCAGACCTGAGAATCCTGGCCATTCCACTTCATTCCTCTGGAGGCAAGAGTAAATAGCAAAAGGCGGAGTGGTCATAAAGGGTTGTTACATGGCCAGGAGAGATCACAGAGTCACAGAGTGGACACTACAGAAGGCCCTGGAAGGGAAGGGGCCACCGGAGTCCCCTGCTCTGTCGTGGCGAGAATCCAGGGCTCCACTGGTGACCCCATCCAGCCTAAAGTATATGGTCCAATCACGACACAAATCATCAGTAAGAATTTGCAAGACGCCAGAAATTTGTGGCGGATAGATGAGAAGAGGCACCTGCTTCTCCAGAGCGGACAGAGCACGGCTCACGATGCTTCTACAGCAGAAAGGACTTCGGACAGAGTCCCAGCCGGACTGGGTCAGTGGAAAGGGGACAGACGCAGGACCTAACCGTTTGTCCAGATGAAGGATAAAGCAGAGGGGGCTTGGACCAGGGGCTGGCAAAGTTTCTATAAATGGCCCAGGTCAATGAGGCGGGCCTTACGGGTCAGCTGGTGTCTGTTGGCGGTGCTCAGCTCCAGCACACAAGCAGCCGTCGGTAAACCTAACAAACGGGCCCGACTGTTCCAGTAATTCCGGAGAAACGGGCACAGCCCCTTGTTGGCCAGCCCCTGTCTTTGATAATCCAAATATGATTTTTAAAAAACCAAAGAATTGAGAAAGCAGAAAGCAAAGACAGTCTTGACAAGGAGAAAACAGCCACTGGCAGCCCTTCCTTACCAGCCTGAATCCACTGCTGAATCACCAAGCTGAACGGGAACGGGCTCCCGGGCTATGATAGGGTGGGGTCCCCCGCTGAAGGGGGAACCTAAATGCTGGACCGTTCTTACCATCAAACACACGCCACTAGTCCTCCACCCAGAGATAATCCCAGCTGCAGGGACGGGAAGCAGACCCAGGACTCTACCTCTTCTGGAGGAAACTCTCACATCTTTTCTCCAAGGGCAGCACCTGGGCAAAGGCTGTGTTCTCTGTCATGTCAGTTTCAGGAATGGTGTGATTTCTTGAGATGTTTTCCAGGAGTGGGTAGGCCTCGAGATTAAAATAGAAAACAGAATTCTGGATGTCCTTGGTGTCGTCGGATTCAATTTCGTCTGGGTGGTCTCCTGAAATGAGAGAGCCGTGTGCTGTGGAGGGATGACCTTCTCTGTGGGCTGGGCGGGCACAGGGGGGCTCCTCTCTGTTTGTAAAGGCTGGGTCACTGGGACTGAGCTGTGGGGGGCTCACTTGATCTGGAGCAGCAGGATTCCAGAGAGAAGACCTTGCCTAGCGCTTTAGCTAAGTGCCTAGTGAGGACTGAACAGCTGTGTCCTTTTGCCTTGTGGTGTGGGGTTGAAGAGCAGGGAAGAGATCGGGCGGCATCACCCTGTGCTTTGGGGGCGGGGGGGACGGAGAGTGTCAGGGAAATAGTCAGCAGGCCACAGGGTCCCCCTCCTCTACCTCGGAGCAGGAAACACGGGTGTTGAACAGACACGGCAAACAAGGGCTTCCAGGGGACCGCCAGATGGTAGGTTCTGGGTAGAACAAAGGCACAGATGATCTGAGGCTTGGCCACATCCATGAGCTGTACAGAGCCATTCTTGCCGAAGATCAGCAACTGGGAAGCAAAGAGATGGCAATGGGGACTTCTCTGTCGCCTCCGTTTGGAATGAGAGAAGCAGCTGGCCATAACGACCGGCAATAGAGAGAACTGGTTTGCCTTCAGGCACCCAGGGCTGCTCAGGGAGCAGAGAAGTGTGTGTTTACTACTCTGGGGGCCCCAGCAGCAACAGGCCCTCCTCCAGGTGCTGGGTCTGATCCTCTGTGGTGCTTCCCCTTCTACCCTGGCTTCTCCTAGTTCACCAGCATCCCCCCTGCTGGGGAGCTGGTCCTGCACATGGTTGCGGTGCTGCCTCTGTGCACAAACCCTTTCCTCCTGTCCTCAGGGGCCCCTGCTCCTGGCCTGAGATCGGAGGCAGACCTCCCTCCTGCCTGGGCTCCTTCCTCCTTGTAGATGAGCATGCTAGACGTACCCCAATGTCATCGTCTTCCACCTGCCACACCGTTTCCCCTCCCCCACACTCAAATGTCCGACGCCTGCCCTTGCCCCCTCCAGCCCTTCCTGTCACGGCCCCCCAGAGCAGCCGCCCGCCCCCACCAACTTCCGTAGGCTGTCAGCAACCCTCTCTCTGCTCCTGGCATCCAGCGCATCATGCCTCATGGCCTCTCTTGTCTCCCAGGGCAGCTGCTCAGCGATTCGTCTGTCTTCCCAGCTGAACTGTGCACCCCAGCAGGGCAGCGACTTGCCCCTTCATCCCCACGTGGCCCAGAGCTCATCTGGTGCCTAGCACTTGACAGGCCTTCAACACATGGTTTCTGAAGGGCAAATGACCACATTTACTGACGAGGAGAGAGGGGCATGAGGAACCTACCATGCCGGGTAAGGCTAGGACCGGGGCCACTGCACAGATGGCCTCATCCAGGTGCTTTACTGGCCTGCAGGAAACAAGACACACAGACATTCATACCGGAAGTGTTCAGGCTGTGCTATCCTCTGCTGGGCATACATCCCAGACACACTCTTGTATATAAGCACCAGGAGACATGTCAGAGACTGTTCAGAGTAGCAAATACTGGGGACAATCTGATTGTCCACTGGTAGGAGCATGCCTCGTTGTGGTCTATTATATGACAGGCTGCAGTGCCGGTGGGAAAATAACCGAGCCGCGTTCCCCAACATGTGCGACTCCCATGAACAAGGTCACAAGGTATAGAAGAAAAAGCGCTGAGAAACAGGCTGGAGAATACATAGGACATGATTCCATTTACAAAGTCCCCAAATATGCACAGCTAAACGATAGGTTACTTGGAGATACAGGTGGTTAATTCTTACAGGAAAGTGAAGGAATGATGAATTTTGGAAAAGGATATTATAGATTGAAAAAGAAACTGGCCGTAATATTTAGCAGCTACTCCTATCAAAAGGTGGAGTCAAGGGGCGCCTGGGTGGCTCAGTCAGTTGAGCATCTGACTCTTGGTTTCCACTCAGGTCACGGGCTCACGGGTTGTGGGATTGAGCCCCGCTGCTTCCGGCTCCTTGCTCAGTAGGGAGTCTGCTTGAAAGATTCCCTCTGTCCCGCCCCCTGCTTGCACACACGCACTCTCTCTCTCAATATAAATAAATAAATCTTAAAAAAAATAAAATGTCTTAAAAAGAAAAGGTGGAGTCAGTTTTCCCAGTGCTTGACTGCGGGTGTGGCCATGTGACATGCTCTGTCCAGTGTGCCGTGAGCAGAGGCCTGGAAAGCGTTTGTGCATTGCTTGCTGAGGGGACCCCTTAAGCTTCCAGGTGATGGAGGCTGAGACAGCCCACAGGAGTGGCCACAAGGATGAGAAACAAGTGTCCTGGCCAACGGCCAGCTATGTGAGTGAGGGCACCTAGGACCGTCCAGCCCCTGGCCGAACTGCCTGCTGCCTGAGGCAACACATGAGAGCCTAAGCAGAGAGACCAGTGGAGGAGCCGCCCACCTGAGCCTCACCCAAATTGCTGACCTACAGGATCAGGGGGTCCTGGGCTAAACAGTGACTGTTTTCAGCCTTAGCTGACCTGGAGACGATCTATTTTTTTAAAAGATTTTATTTATTTATTAGAGAGACATAGTGAGAGAGAGCACGAGCAGAGGGGAGAGGGAGAAGCAGACTCCCCGCTGAGCAGGGAGCCTGACACGGGGCTCAATCCCAGGACCCTGGGATCATGACCTGAGCCAAAGGCAGACGCTTAACCGGCTGAGCCACCCAGGTGCCCCTGGAGATGATTTATTGCTTAAGCTTGTACAGGGGAGATTTTCTCTCTCTCCAGATACACACACACACACACACACACACACACACACACTACATATAGTGTATATATACTGTACATCTATGCATAAACACATATGGTATATATACAGATACACCCTAAATACACACACATACGTATTATATAGATCATTTGCATGCATAAAGTATTTTACAATTTAAAAAAGAAAGAGACCCTTGAGGAAATGGATAAAAGGCTATTTTGGCAGAAATGATCCTCTTCTCGGTCATGTGGGACATGAAAGGTGTCATTTGCGCCGTCATACAATTTTGTGAGACAAGTTTTACATATCTTTCCACGTATAAAAGACAGTGGGGACCTTGAGAAGCTCACAGGGAGGGTGGTGGCTACAGAGCAAGTGGACTCCTGCTGGGGAGGTGGTCAGTTTCCTATTAGTCATCTGGTTGGCAGATCATTTACCCTGTCTTGCGCTCAAGCCACCAACCTCTCAACAAGCACACTGATGGTGGGTCCTTGGGTCCCTTTGGCTGTCACCAGATAGAGAGAAGAATCTGTGCACAGCACCACACATTTCATTTGGGATTTCAGGGGACTCTCGGGGTACATGTTCTGTCCTTCGTGGACTAAGAAGTACTTCAGGAAGTGAATGCTCTGGCAGGAACATCCCTTGGGAAGAGCGATGACCCCAAGAGGGAAACCTGGAGAAACAATCGCAAAAGCAGGTCAGAAAAGTAGGTAGAGGATGATGCAGCCATGGGCGCAGGGTCTGTGACCAGCAGGTATATGAGGGATGTGAAGGCAAGATCCAGCAATGAGAACCCTCTGAGGGTGAAACCAGAAACCCCAATGCCCAGTGGGAGAGAAGAGCCCCCGCTTCTGAGTATGGAGAGGTGTGGAGGACAGGGAGGACCAGCCCTGTGGAGGCGAGCGAGTCAGCACTGGGACCGAAGAAAAGAACTTACACCCAGCCAGGTCCTGAACCACAGCTGACCGTGGCAGGTCAAGGTGCATCAGAGGGGGCAAGGGGTGGGTGGTCTCAGAGAAGGAGAGGGAGCTGTGTGTATAGCCAAGCAATATCCACAATGTATCGATGTCCAGAAAAATGAAAGCAAGCTATTGGGCAAGTGAATGTGCAATTAGGAACATTCTTCTGCTCTTGACATATCTTTAGGTATTGTAAGAATGCCGTGGGTTCAGTAACTCAAGTTCAAGAGGGCCTATAGCCATGTTTATCTTTCCACCATGTGGGCAGAGTGCCTGCTATGGGAAACAACCATGGAATTCTTCAGATGGAAATAGGGGCACCTGGGTGGCTCAGTCGGTTAAGTGTCCGACTCTTGGTTTCGGCTCAGGTCATGATCTCATAGGTGTTGGGATAGAGCCACGTGTTGGGCTCTGTGCTCGGTGGGGAGTCTGTTTGAGGTTCTCTCTCTCTCCATCTCCCTCTGTACCTCCCCCCCCACCCCATAAATAAATAAATAAATAAATAAATAAATAAATAAATAAATAAATACATACACTCCTTTAGATCCTGATCAATTTAGGGCAACTAGACACCACTGATTTTCTCCACCTGCAGAGCTGGACCCAAGGCCCTGGGGCCCTGGGCCTCTAGCAAGGTGCCACCCACCCAGAACAACTGCTGGTCTTGCATTGGCCACCTTAGAGGTCTCTTAGCTTCCATACCAGTGAGGTTCTCACTGACCAGGGTGGGGGTAGAATAGCAGGAAGGCAGACTTGCTTATTTTCAGAGCCTGAGGGATAGGAGGGAGGAGGGCTGAGGCGGCCATGACCCCACATCCTGGGCTGGAAGACACTTCCTCGCCAGAGTGTGACAATGAGGTAATGGACAGACTCCCAGGCCCTGGGCCGGTGCCGGGTACGGAGCAAGCACTCAATAAATCCACAGGGAATGGGAATTGTCAGCACATATTAAGTTCAATAAATGGACAGCGAATAAGTGGATGAGGGGAAGAGAGGACCAGCTCCCCGAGTTGACTTAAGAACACAGAGTAACTAACAGAAGGCCCAGAGCCTACAGGAATTCCAGAGTTCCTGACTCTCGTTATCCAGAGACCCATCTAGGTGTTCGGCAGAGATGGGGGGGCTCACCTTCGGCCAGGTCCCACAGCGTGAGCACACCATCCTCACAGGCCAGCACTAGGAAGGTGCAGGTGCAGCTGAGCTGGGAGACCGCAATGGGTGCAGCACAGGGCCAGACGCCCTCCGGGTCTAGTGGGGAGGACACCACCTGCTAGGCTGACCCCCCAACCCTGCACCCACCCATCACCTCCACTGCACAGCCCGAGACCCTGACTAGTCTGCCTGTCTGGGATGTGGGCAGGAGCCGCTGTCTGGGCTCACCATCTCTCTTGCCTCTCAGCAGTGCTGCCTCCTCCCTCAGGATAAAAGAAGGGGTCATATTACTATTCCACTGCAGCGAACCCTGAACGAGGTGCTGAGCACTGTGGTAAGCGCTTTACATGCCTCCTTTCAGTTAATTCTCACAAGGGTCCCATGAGGTGAGTCCTATTAGTACCCCTATTTCACAGATGAGGAAACTGAGGCAGAGATGTAAGCGACCTGCCCACGGTCCCAGCCAATCAGTACAGAGGTCGAGATTGGAAGCCACGCTACCTGGGAGAGCTGGAAGGAGAGAGATTCTTCCTTTGTCCATTTTTACATTTTACTATACTTGTAAAGTGTAATTCTGAAGTATAACATAAGTGTACAGCTCAAGGAATTACCACAAAGTGAACTTGCTTACGTAACTGCTTCCATGAGTTTGTATAAACCAAACAACCGCCATATTTCCAAAGTGCCTTCAATCTCAAAGAGCTTTCACATCTAGAGACCCTCTGGATTTTGCTATGAGTAACAAGTGCGAGCAGTGGGCAGGGATGGTGTCATGAATTAGTTCTGTGTTTCAGATGAGAAAATGGGACTGGGGCTCTCAGTGACTGGCCTGACAACACACAGCTTGCAGACCGTTGGGCTGGGGCTGGACCGGGCCTCTGATGCCAGGCCTCGGTTTACTTGAGCTGCCAAAGGAGCCCTAGGGACCTGACCAGGCTTTGTCCCTATTGACCTGTTCTCTTTAAGGAACGGGACCGTTCAGAGACAGAGCCTTGCAGTCACTGACACCCCAGCCACTGAGCCACCTGCTTCAGTCTGCACAGCTCTCGTCCCCTAAAGTGACACATCAGTCACATGCCCTCAACTAAGCTGGAGAAGGACACATTCTGAGAGCCCCGAGCTTAGGCAACTCCCATCTCAAAGTACCGACTTTATCCTTCAGAGTTCGGTGAAGCGAATAGAAGAAGAAGTTGTGACTTCCAGCCCAGTGTATGCCAAGGACACAGGCTACCCCTGGGAAAGAAGAGAGAAAGAAGCATCACATAAGGAATCTGGGTACCCTCTGGTTTGTACGGAAAGTGTTTGCCCAAGAGGAAGTCGGTTTGCAATCAAAAGTGGTCTGTTCTCGGGGGTGCCTGGGTGGCTCAGTCGGTTGAGCGTCTGCCTTGGCTCAGGTCATGATCCCAGGGTCCTGGGATCGAGCCCCACATGGGGCTCCCTGCTCAGCAGGAAGCCTGCTTCTCCCTCTCCCACTCCCCCTGCTTGTGTTCCCTCTCTCGCTATCTCTCTCTCTGTCAAATAAATAAATAAAATCTTAAAAAAAAAAAAAAGTGGTCTGTTCTAATGGGCAACAGGCAAAAGAAGGACGTGCCTCCTGGGTGGGGGGGCACCCCTGGGAGGGCTGTTCCTAGGGCCGAGTCACCTTCCCGGGTGAGGAGGACAGTCACACTGCCCCTTGCCTGCTTTCACATCTTCTGGATAATTCACGTCCTCTTGGCCATCAGTGTTTTAATACTTTATTATTTTATTATTTTTTATTTTATTTTTTAAGATTTTTATTTATTTATCAGAGAGAGAGAGAGACAGAGACAGGCAGAGGGAGAAGCAGGCTCCTTGCTCAGCAAGGAGCCCGAAGTGGGTCTCGATCCCAGGACCCTGGGATCATGACCTGAGCCGAAGGCAGACGCTTAACTGACTGAGCCACCCAGGCGTCCCTTGGCCGTCGGTGTTTTAAATAACCTTTTCTCCAAAATGAATTTGAGTCCAGAAGCAGCCCGGCGGGCTATGTGCTCACACCCTCCTCTGTGGCAGGTCACTCCGCAAAGACCATGCCAGCCTCCGTCATCAGGGAATCTGGGTGCCATGCGTCCAACCAGAAAGTTACGCTACAGCTGCGAAGCTGGCGACCCACTTTCCGCCTCATTCCCTCCCACACACAGGGTCTGCTGAGGCATTCCCTCGAGTGGATCACTGCCAAGGATAACTCCCTGCTTCGTGTTCATTTACCTGAGGGGCCCTTGACTTCCACTGGCATTGTAATTATTCTGCTGGGAAGGAGGAAATGGAACGTGGCCATGCTGGGGGAAAAAAGACACACCAGTCAGAGCCCTGGCAGACTCCTTGGCCAGGAGAGATGCTGACAGAGTCTTGGTACTAAAACCAGACGTGGGTGTTTAGGATGGACCTTCCCGGGGGTACAGGGCCATGAGCTCAATCACATTCTGTGTGCTGGTCCTGGTGGCTGCAGACCTTGGAAGTTGGTGAGGGCAGGGCAGGCTGAGCTGCAGGAGTCACTCCCAGGCTGGAAACAGCACCCACCACCGAGCAGAACTTTCTCTGTCCTAGGGGAAGATCCCTTAGTAACCAGACTTGGCTCACTTATGCTGGGGGCAATCCCACCAGGGGGGTGCTAATAAATTTGCTCTTAAGAAAAAAAGCAAACCAATTTCCTGATTTATAGAGTTTGCTTTTACAAGAGCTTCTTGCGGTAGAAAGGCTCCCACTGCAGACACTGCGGGCAGTTTAACAACTAGCCTGCAAGACTCCTAACTGCCCTGCTAGGCCGTGTACCCCTGAACCTCGCTGGGTCCCGGTTCGGGTCTCCGGTGGCTGCTATGAGGGTGCAACCCTAGGAGTCTGTGTCCTGAAGTGAGAAAATTCGAGGTGCACTTGACAGCAAGACGTGAGGCCTCGCTTCCCGCCTGAAGCAAGAACATTCCTGAGGTCCAGCATAGCTGTGAGGACAGCTAGTTCCTAAAACCAGCTCCACCATGTTCAAAGACTGGGGCTCAGTTTCTACAATCACAGCAGGGGGATCTTGAGCCCTACCTGCTGCCGGAGGTTACAAAGGAAGGTATTTTAGTAATTATACGTTAACATATTACATTTAGAAAGACTGGATGGAAATTGAGGAAATCTGAAGAGTGTGACTTTTATTTCTCTCTTTAGGGTCTTCTGTGTTGTCTAGATAATCAGGAAAACAAGTTTTTAAGACATGATGTGCATAAAATTATAAAATCAACTCCTCATCTGCATACATGTCTATCCCCTCTTTGAAATCCGTGTGATCAGACTCTGTTCTAATGTATTCGAACAATCTCCACACACCTTTTCAAAAGATCTGCTGAAATCCTCGGAAAAATCCCCCAAGCCAGGAGGAGCTTTTAGACTTCGGATGAATTCGAGGGCTTGTGTCGATTGCTGCGTGTGCCCCCACAGCTCGCGGGGATCGGGGTGCCCCTGCGGCCTCTGCCCGCTCACCTGGGTGGCTCCTCTTCCCACTCCTTGTCCAGGTACTTCTGGTGTGAGGCGAGGAAGATGGCCGCCAGCTGCTCCCACTGACTGTCTTTGATGAAGTGGTTCTGCCCGGAGCCCAGCCCGCAGTAGTCCTCTACCTTTGCGAACACTTCCAGGGGGCTTTTAAATGTGGTACCTCGGTTGAAAAGATTCCAGAATTGGTCAAACCATGGGACTTCCCCCTTCCTGATGTTCCCTCCTTCCTCCGTGCTTCCGGGTTTCCTGTGGAATCCCTCATCCTCAGAAATCCATCTGGGAGCCCAGCGTTCGGCCTTCTCCCTGCCTCTTTCCGACCCCGGCTGCTCAGGGAGCGCAGGCAGCTGCCGTCCCTCCTCCTGCTCCTACCGCCCCATCCCACCATCACTTCCTGTTTCCGATTTACCGGATCCGCAGAGGAGGCCAAGGAAATGTTCAGGAGGTCACTAGAGGCCTCAGACCACCGCTGCTGTCCTCCCAGCTCAGCAAGGCCCCAAACCTGCCAGTTATGGTCACTACTGAGCCGCTGCTGAAGGCCCACCTAAGCTGACAGTCCTGCCCCCTACCTGTGTTCACATCTACCCAACTACCGTCCTTCAAAAACCTCTCCGCCACTTTTCTTACCACTCCACTTCCCCTGAAACCTTTCATTTCCTTCTTTTTCAACTGTTCCTAAATCCACAGTAAAACTGGGCGATTGGTTTTTCTGGGTGCCCGCCCCAGCTTTCAGAACTCTGCTCTCTTTGGAGGGTGCCCAGGAGGCCGCGCAGTGCCCCAGGTCCCCTTCCCCAGAGGCAACCAGAGACGACTGGTTTCTGGAATTCACTGCTACAAGGAGACCCCTTCTGTTTAAACAGATGGTAACATACGATACACTGGTACTTCCCGGAAGTGTGCTCCCAGATCAGCAGGGATCCGGCAGGCTCAACCGGAACTTGTTAGAAATACAGATTCTTGGGCTCCACCCCAGGCTGAAACGGAAACTCTGTGGGTGGGGCCCGGCAATTTGGGTTCTAACAAGTTCTCCAGGCGAGTCTGATCCCTATGCTTGAGAATTGCTCTTAGACACTAGCACTTTTGCATTTTTCACTCACAGTAGCTTGGAGAGCTCTTCATAACAGTACTATAGAGCTTCCTCACTGTTGCTTGTTTTCATTCACTAAGCATTTTTATTGTGAAATATAACACATTCAGCAAAGAGCATAAAAAATATATATCTTAATAAATTATTACAAGGCAAACATCTGTCTCTACTCAGGTCCAGAGACAAGACATCAGCTGCTCCCCAGAAGCTCCGCAAAGGCCCGTCTCGAGTCACAACCTCCTGGGAAGAGCAGCAACCACTCTCTTGGCTTCTATGTAAGCTCTGCGTGACATTTATTTTACTTCTGCTATCTAAATGTGCATCTAAACGCGATAGCTTTGTTTCGCCTGATTTTGAACTGTATACACAAATGGAATTGTATACAGTGTTAACTCTATGTCTGCCCTCTTTGGCTTAGTACTCTTCCTGAGATTTGGCCATTTTGTTGTGGAGAGCTGTAGTTTATTCCTTTTTATCGATAGTATTCCATCAAGTGAATGAATATATGACTGTTTCTTTATCTGTCCTATCGTTGATGGACATTTCGGTTGTTCCATGTTGGGGGCTACTGAAAAATCACGCCACTGTTACCATTCTTGTCATTTTGGTTGTTCCATGTTGGGGGCTACTGAAAAATCACGCCACTGTTACCATTCTTGTATGTGTCTGTCAATGCCTGGTGCGCATTTACTTGTAAACCTATCAGGTGTATACCTAGAAGGAGGGGGACTGCTTCACCCTGGTTTGCTCAGAAGTTCCCTAGTGTTAGCACTGAAAGCCGCACATCCCAGGAAACCCCTCAGCCCCCGGCAAGCTGGAACGGTTGGTCATACGGCCTAGGAGTGTAAGCGCTGGGTCTCAGGGTATAAATTATCGTCAACATTACTAGATCATACCAAACTGTTTTCCAGAGTGATTGTACTGACTTTCACCGGTCCAGTGTATGAGAGTGTATGGTTAGTCCACATCCTCACCAACTTGGTACCGTCAGCCTCTTTCCATTGTTGCCATTCTGGTGGGTGTGGAGTGGTAGCTCATTATGGTCTTAATTTGCATTTCCCTGGTAACTAAGGATGTGGAGTACATATGTTCATATGTTTATCGGCCATTTGAATAATCTCTTGCCTGTTTTATACTAGATTATCTCTTTTCCTTAATAAATTGTAGGAATTCTGTATATACTCTTGATATGGACTATTCATATGTTTTACGTGTTTTGCAAATCTTCTCCCACTATGTGGCTTGCTCTTTCATGCTTTTAATGATGTCTTAGGGTAACTAGAAGTCCTTAATTTTAGTAGCCACATTTATCAAATTTTTCTTTCATTATAAGGGCTTTTTGTATTTGTTTTGTGTGTTTTGTTTAAAAAGTCTTTCCCTGCCCAGAAGTCATAAAGATATTGTCTTATATTAATTTTTAAAAGCTTTATTGTTGGGGCGGCTGAGGGCTCAGTCAGTTAAGTGTCTATCTTCGGCTCAGGTCATGATCTCAGGGTCCTGGGATCAAGCCCTGCATCAGGCTTCCTGCTTGGCGGCAGGGCAGTCTGCTTCTCCCTCTCCCTCTGCCCCTCCCCCCACTTGTGCTCGCTCACGCGTTCTCTCTCTCTCTCTCTCAAATAAATAAAATCTTTTTAAAAATTTCAAAAGCTTTATTGTTTTCTCTTTCCTATTTACTTCCATGGTTCAACTGGAATTTATTTTTGTGTATGGCATGAGGCAGGAGTCAAGTCTCACTTTTGTTTCCATATGGACAAGCAGTACCATTTACTGAAATGACCATCCTTTCTCCACTGCTCTGGAGTGTCACCCCTCAGGTATCAAGTGGCCACTAATGCCTGGGTCTGTTCTGGCCCCTATATTTCATTCATCTATTTTTCTATCTTGTCTTAATCACTGTATCAGCTTTATAATAAATCTTGATGGAGCATCATCATGTTCTTTTTATGAGAGTGAATTGGATATTCTTGTCCTTTAGAATTTCCTTCTTTGTTTTGTTTTGTTTTGTTTTGTTTTGTTTATTCATGAGAGGCAGAGGGAGAAGCAGGCTCCCCGCTGAGCAGGGAGCCCGATGTGGGACTCGATCCCAGGATCCTGGGATCATGACCTGAGCCGAAGGCAGACGCTTAACCATCTGAGCCACCCAGGCGCCCTCCTTCTTTGTTTTTAATGGTTGCAAAATATTCCTTTGGATGGGTGTATCAGATTTTATTTAACTAGTTTTCTGCGTCTATAAATACTGCTGCAGTGAACATTCTAGATCTTTGATGTCTTGTGCAGGTATTGAAAGGATAGACTGTCCTCTGCCTACAGTGGACTTCTCCTCTGCTCCTCATGACCTACCCCCACTTATCTTTCAAAACCTTCCCAAATGTCCCATCCTTTGATAAAGACTTTGCCTCTCTGTGGGCAGAGTTAGTCACTGTTTCCTCTATGTTTTCATGGTCCTAGATGTTCCCCATTGCTGCACTTATCATATCCTACAATGCTGGTTTCCTCTTACTCTTCCTTGGTAGAACTGCAGCTTTTAGAGCACAAGATCTACTCATCTGTGTGCTTGGTGCATTATTGGCACTCAGCAAATACTGATGAATGAACTAACGTAAGAATATAGAAATGAATAAACTCCAGCTAGAAGTCTGTCTTTCCTGATTTCCCAATTCTGTTAGTTAGCTGTATCCTTGTAACATTTATATTTTTTTGTCTTTAGATCCCAGAGCTTATGACTTAAAAAATTTTTCCTTTCAGAATTATACTTGTAATTTAGATATTGCTGCTAATAAATAGAAAAGATGGGAAATGTGGAGAAAGGCAAAGAAAGAAAAAACAGAAATTAATGGCAGAAGGAAAGAGAGTGTTAGTTGAATTATACTAACCTGTAACTGGTTTGGGTGGTTTGATCTTCATTATGTGAACTGGAAGACTCAGCTTAATGTCTCCTCTAAAACAAACGTTCATATCCTATGGTAAGGAAGAGGCACAGCTAATAAGCCAACAAAGGAGATATAACAGAATCATTAAAAACATATCCAAAAGAAGACAGAAAAAGAGGGGAAAGCAAGAAAAACAGGTGGAACAAATTGAAAGTAAATAGCAAAGGGATAGTCTTAAATCCAAACACATCAACAATCACATTAAATATAAATGGCCTAACTACCCCAATTAAAAGGTAATTGTATAAAAATTGTAAAAGAAAGACCCAACTACATGCTGTCAAAAAGAAATTCATTTTAAATACAAAGACAACAATATATTTAAAGTATAGGAAAAGATACATCTTGTAAAACTAATCAAAAGAAAGCTGGGGTGACTATATTAATATCTGACATAATAGATTTCAGAGCAAAGAATATTACCAGGGATCAAAGATTCACTGAATAATGATGAAATGGTCAATTCATCAAGGAGACATAACATTCCAAATGTTTATGCACCTAGTAACAGAGCTTCAAAGTACGTGAAGCAAAGACTCATAGAAGTGAAAGCAGAAATAGATAAATCTGTAATCTTAGAGCTCTGAACACTCTCCCAATAACTGATAGAATAGACAGAAAATCAGAATGATTTTCTATATAGTAAGGATATAGAAGGAAAAGCAGTAAAGATATGGGAGACTTACATAACTTGACCAACAACAGCTGAATACACATTCTTTTCAAGTGCACATAGAACAGCTACCAAGATAAACCATATCCTGGGCATGATACAAATCTTAATAAATGTAAAAGGTTTCAAATTCTATGAAGCATGTTCTCCAATCACAATGGAATTAAATTAGAAATCACAAAAATAAAGATATCTGGAACATCTCCAGTATTTAGACCCTAAATAATATGCTTCTAAATAATTCATTGGTCAAAAAATAAATCAAAAAGCAAATTAGGAAGTATTTTTTTCTTAAAATAACATCAAAATTTAAAGGAAGCAGCTAACACAGTACTTAGCTGTAGTTTATAGCACTAAATGCCCATATCAGAAAAGAAGATCTCAAATCAATGACCTAGCTTTCTACCTTAAGAAACTAGAAGACAAGAAAAAACTTAAACCTGAAGTAAGCAGATGAAAAAAAATAATAAAAATCAAATTGGAAACTGGTGAGATAGAAAACACAAAAAATGGAGACAAAGAAATGAAACCAAAAGCTGGTTCTTTGATGAGATTAATAAAATTGACAAACCTCTAGCCAAGCTGATTAAGAAAAAAAGAGAGAAAACACAAATTACCAATATCAGAAATGGGGGCACTTGAGTGGCTCTGTCAATTGAGTGTCCCACTCTTGATTTTGGCTCAGGTCATGATCTCAGGGTTGTGTGATAAAGTCCCCCATCGGACTCTACAATCAGTGGGGAATCTGCTTGGGGTTCTCTCTCCCTCTCTCTCTGCCCCTCCCCCCCCAGCTCTCTCTCTCTCTCTCTCTCAGATCAATCAACAAACAAACCAATATCAGGAATGAAGAAGACGACATCAAAACAGATTTTACAGGGGTGCTTGGGTGGCTTAGTCTGGATTCAGCTCAGGTCATGATCTTGGAGTCATGGGATCAAGACCCACCTCAGTCTCTGCATTCATCATGGAGTCAGCTTGAGTTTCTTTCCCTCTGCCCCTCCCCCTGCTCACTCCCTGCTTCTCTAAAATAAATAAGTAAATAAATAATCTTTTTTAAAAAACAGATTTTACAGATAATGAAAGGATAACAAGGGATTACAAACTACTTTAAGCCAATACATTTGACAGCTTACATAATATGGACAAATTCCTTAAAAGACACGAAATACAAAAGTTTGCTTAAGAAGAAAGAGATAAAACCCTTTGTCACTCAAGACATCGAATTTGTAGTTCCACAAAGAAAACTCCACAGCTTTATTGGTTAATTCTATCAAACATTTTAGGAAGAAATTACACCAATTCTATACAAACTCTTCCAGAAAATAGAATGGGAATACTCCAACTTACTAAACAAGGCCAGCATCACCCTGATACCACAACCAAAGATGTTACAAGAAAATAAAACCGGGGTGCCTGGCAGGATCAGTCAATGGAACGTGTGACTCTTGATCTCGGGTTTGAGTTCAAACCCCACTTTGGGTTTAGAGATTACTTAAAAATAAAATCTTAAGAAAAGGAAAGAAAACGAAACATATCCTTCAGGAACATAGATGTGAAATTTATTAAGAAAATATTGGCAAGTTAAAATTGTTAAGTTGGATCTATGAACAGTTTCTTTAAAAAAATAAAAAGAAGGCACACATAAATAACAGTAAGAACAAGAAAAGGGACTAACTTAAGAGACAGGCTTTTATTTTTATACTGTAGGAGAAACATATTTACATAGGTATATATATATTTATATATACCTATATATCTACACTAATAAATGAATTGTGACTGAAATCGGCTCAAAAATATTTTTAATTTTGAAATTTAAAAGATAACATGGGACTTTTTTAGACCTAGAGGGTAAAAAAGGAAATATCCAGCCTTCTTTACAAGGCTAGCATAACACTAACACCAAACGCTGATAAGAAAACCACAAAGAAAAAAAGCTCTACAAGCCAATCTCATGTTTGAACATGGATACTATCCATGAACACCAAACTATCATTTTGGTCTGCTAATATCTTATTTAGGACTTTAATATTAGCAAAGCAAGCTGACAGTGTAATTAAATGAATTATTACCAAGTATGGATTACCCAAGAATGGAAGGAAGAATGTTTCAACATTAGAAAATCTATTAATGCAATCCACTACATTAGCAGATTAAAGGAGAAAAACTCCTCTCAAAAGATGAGGAGGAAGTATTTGCTGAAGGTCAATATCTATTCTTAATTAAAAAAAAAAAACACGCTTAGCAAACAAAGGCTAGAGGGACACATGCTTAACTGATAAAGGATATTTATGTCAAACACCTATAGTAAGCTTCACGCACAATGGTGAAACACTTGGAGTGTCCCAGTTAGGTCCTGGATAGTGTACTATCACCACAACTATTCAGAATTTTACTAGAAATCCTAGAAAATAGAACAAGGCAAGAACAATAAATAAGTAGGAGGAATAAATACTTGAAGGAGGAAAAGTTGTCAGTATTTACAGTTATGATTGTCTAGCTAGAAAATCCAACAGTGTCAGCTGACAAACCATTAGAACTTCAGTAAAGAGGCCAAGAGTCCTGAGACTCAGGTAAAGGAAGTGAGGCACCCAGGTATGAAATTTAAGGAGGCACTCACTCTTAGGTGCTCACCCTGTGCTTGCGTGACCCTGACAGTATCTACGTTTTGTTGACCTCATCCAAATACAAGATCGACATACAAAAATCAATAACTTCCCTATGCACTAGTGCAGTGGACATTTGTCATCCTTTTGGCTATCCAGCCCTCAACACGCTTCCTACTTTGAGGGGGCTCCCCTAATTGTGTGAGTCTGGAAGAATCAGCCTCCCTCTAAGGAACTGAAGGAGCCAGATTCTTCTTTCTGTCCCTTGGAGTGTTGGGCGTTGACATATGACCTACACTCAACCAGCTGTGTGTTCCTGCCTAAAACTCTGACTCTTGAGGAAGTGACACGGAGATCTAGAAACAGTAGAGAAATTATTTACAGCGGAGGTGGCCATGTCAAGAGCCCAGTGACAGAGCCATCATGGAAAGCCCAGCATCAGCCTTTGGTGGCTGTGTCTCTTGGGGGTGGTGATGTTCAGGAGCGGTGGTAGTGTGGAGTCCTGGCTACAACGTTTTCACTGCCTACCCTCCCTTGGTTCCTTCCAATTTCCTGAAACTTGATATCCTTCCAATTTCTTTGCTGCAACTAAGGACCTGATGAATACTGATACAGCCACGGACTAGCAATAACTATCTGGAAAATATAGTTGGGAACATTTAACATTTAATACCTCTCCTTCCTGAAACCCCATTAAAATGACAGAAAGGTGCTTTTTCAAAAGGGAATAAACTCATAAGGAATAAGAGAATAAAAAGACAAAGCAAGAAAAGTTTGAAGTTGGAAAGCAGGTGGCTAAATGATTTAGCAGACCCAAGAAAATCAGGACACCCAACTGACTGAGCTATCCGGGCGCCCCAAACTTTCTCAGGGGAGAAAGCCTGGGAGCCATCTGATTCATACCACAAACACCCTAAGACTCAAGAAAATGTCAGCTCCCGGTGTCTCGAGTGGAAATGCCAGTGGGGTCAGCAACAGGATTGGCTGAAAATCTCTTTAAGAAGCATTTAAACTCTTAGACTCCCTAACTCCACGCAGCCAACAGAATGAAGTTAAAATTGACATACTGAACATAGAAGTCACCCCACCCCACCCTCAAGGTGTCTTCCCCACAAGCCTCTGCAACTCAGGTGAGAGTTGCAATTAAATAGGCCCCCCAGCACCTGCTTAAATCAGGGGCCCCGCCCACATCCTTCCCCGGGAGCTACACCCAGTGTGTAGGCATCATGTGCCATAGCTTTTCACTCTGTCTGTGAGCATCTGTGAGCATTTGTACTTCATGTCAATTTATTTTATACATACATTAGCAATATGTGTTCTAAGGTATCAGAAGAGCCTAAGAGAGGTTATTTTGGGAGTCTGGGAATACTCAAAATTTTTCCATATAAATTAATGCTAATTCCTCTTTCACTTTACACTTTTGGCTTAGGAAAGGTTTCATAGGAACGCTCTCCTTTCAGATAGCAGGAGAAACCTGTGCTGTCCAAGACACTGACATGAGTGTTTCCCAACACTAAAGCCCAGTTGGGGCACTCTTTAGCAAAACCACAGTCAGCCAGCCCCACCCATGCCCAAAGGACTAGCTTCCTGTCAGTTCCCCATTGACTCCTACTCTTATGAGTAGAGAGCCAAGTACCACCAGACAAGTGAGGAGAGCATCTCTTCAGAAAGCCAGAGACCAAAACAAATAGGAAGAAAAAAGCAACTTGGGGAAAATAGACCATCCATGGAGAAGAAACACCAACATAAACAACATCATAAATGTTTTTAGGGAAGGCATAGTATTCATTAAATAAACAAACAATCAGAACAAAAAGGGAGGCTCCTGTAAATGAAAGTTTGATAGCAAAAATGGAAAAACTCAGTGAGAGAGTGGAGAGACTGAGCCAATGAGCTTTCCTCAAAGGTCAACAACAACAAAAGTATGGAAAATAGAACAGAAAATAAGCAGGTGGCATTGATGAGATTAGAACCCCGGCAGTTTCGCTCCAAAGTTCATTAAGGTCCTGGTGTAGGCAGATGAATATTGTAATGGGGCAGGATAAAAAGCATAGACAAATATACAGGAATGATAAAAGATCACATTTCAAAACAAATGGGAAAAGATGAATTACTCAAGGATATTTGTGTGATGATTGGCTATTTGAAAAAAATAGATAAAAGTTGACCCCCTTCTCACTCCATTCACAAAAGATACTCCCCTGTGAATTAGAGTGAAATGTCAAAAACAAAACTCTGAAATTATTAGAAGAAACCACAGGAGAACTTATTTATAACCTTGAGGTGGGGAAAGCCTTCTTCAGTGCAATGAGTATTTAAAAAAAAAAAAAAAGAAAATTCTGACTGTATCCAAACCTAAAACTTCTTTTTTTTCTCCCCTCCCTTTTTCTTTTGAGAGAAAGAGTGTGTGCATGCACACGCAGTGGGGAGGAACAAAAGGAGGGGGAGAGAGAGCCCCAAGTGAGGCTCAATCTCACGATCCTGAGATCATGACCTGAGCCAAATCGAGTTGGACACCCAACTGACTGAGCTATCCGGGCGCCCCAAACCTAAAACTTCTTTACAATAGAAAAGCACATGAACAAAGGAAAAAGGGAAACAACGAATTGGAAGCAAATATATAACAAGACAACGATACAGGCAGGCAATTCAAAGAAACCCTCAGTGGCCAATAAAAAATATGAAAGAGATCAATGAAAATTACACGAGATGCCATTTTGTTCCATCAGTTTACAAAAAAAAAAAAAGATAATATCAAGGTCAGAGAAGCTGTGGAGAAATTGATTAAATGTAAATTGTCATGCCACTTTGGGGGGGCAATTTAGCAGTATCTACATTAACACTAAAAATGCACGTACCTGAATGCTCAGAAGCACCTGGTATACAAAGAATTTACAAAGATTTTCACTGTGTTATGTAAAAGCCATAAATTGGGAATATCCTCAGTATCATCAATAGACTCATACCCCAAATAAGCTGTGGTATATCCATAATATGGAACAGAATACAAGAGGTGAAAAGAACAAAGTAGGTTTATTTGACATTGAAAAACTTTGCCAATAAGTTGATGAGTAAAAAAAAAAAAAAAAAAGCAAGGTTGTAAGAAAATAGAAATAGTATAGGAAATTCTCATAAAACAAAAAAATAGAAAAAATTTCCCATAGAAAAGACATTCCCATAAAACAAAACTATATATATTTTTTTAAGATAAATGAAGGTAAGAATCTAAATACACACTGAAGATTGAGAAAACACACATCAGGCTAATAATGGTGAGGACCTGTGGAGACAGCTGCTCTCTCTGAATTACCTGGCTTTTCCCAGAATGATATGTTCACATATTGTTTGTATAATGTGAAATATAACGTAATTTAAAAAGAGGGAAAACAGAGGGCTCTCAAGAGACTTCCATGTGGAGGTGACCTCTACTCTACTGGCAAGCCTGAGTCCTCCCAAAAGCGGAGCCTCTGGAAAGTATGGTGTGCTCTTGGCCTCAAAGAGAGAGCTGGGAAGCTCCAGGGAAGCCTCTAGTTCCCTAAGGTATCCCAATACAAAGATGAAACCCCTCAGGAAACTTGCCTTGGGGGACTGGGCTGTTATTTTGGCAGGTGCAAATTGGGTCTCATGGGGCCTGAGGATATATGATTTGGGGGCCTCTGTAAAAAAAAGAGAACCCAAAATTTTGAGCACAAAATGCCCATGGCTATCCTAATACCACCCAGTATGGCGTAAATGGTGACAGGGGAAGTGTGAGTGAAAAGAGAGAATAGTCTTAAGTGACTGTGGTTAAAATTTTACTTTTGCCAATTTTACAAAACTATATGACCATGTGAACACATTGTTAGGGTCCCTTGCAGGACCTTGGAAGGGGCCATACAAGCGAGGGGCCCTGAAATTTCACCTCCCTTATCTTCCTGGAAACCCATCTCTGGACAAATGCCTTGGGTCAATTATCCTCAAGGACAGGGGGCCTTCTTCCGTGGATATGAGGCACAAGATTAAGTCACAGAGAATCTGAAAATAGTGCCCTGGGGGGAACATTTTACTAGTATACTTGGTGTGTAAAGTACATTTCAAGTCAAAATAAAAACCAGTGGCATGCAACCTAAATCTCCCTGGAGATTTTCTTTAAAGTTCCTTACCATTTCTAAATTCTCTGAAGTCATGGGTTCAAGAGTATTCTGAGGAGAAAAGTGAGAATTTAATTCACAATAGGCTTGGTGTATGTGCCCCCTCCCCTTTAATCTCTTTCTCCCCATCACTGTTGTCAGTAGTGAACTCATCCTGTAGACACAGAGGACTGATATTTGCGTGGTCCCCAGGCCCGCAGGATTTTAACACAGGATCCCTACTGTCCAGGATCTTAGAATGTAGGAGGGGAAACTGGAAATAATGATAGGAAGAAATATGAATGAACAGAGGTAAGGAGATCAGTCAGGAGCCCATTCCAAAAATCTAAGCTGAAGCAAATATTTCTGATTGGCAAAATATATTGGCGATGTTGACAATTTTATTTAACCGACTCTAAACATAACTCATAGTTACCAGGACTACCCCTGCAACTGGTGTTAGTTGGTGCCTTCTCGGTGTATGGAAACAGTGATTTATGGTGAGAAACATCTCCATTCCAAGGTGGTTTTCCCAGCTGGATAATAAATCAAGCCCTCAAAAAAAAATCTACCTATGGGGCATTGAGTATGATGCTGTGGTGTTGGTTCATAAGAAGCAGGAGATATGTTCTTAACAATCCAGAAATTTATCATCTAGTTAACTAAAAAAAAACTTCCGTGCACAAAAGGATAACTAAAAATCAAGGTAGTATATGGGAAGTGCCAGAAAAGGGGTACAAGAAATAAATTCTGTAAGAGTTTAGAGGAGGAAGATCTCTGGGCTGGTGACTCTTCAGGGATCAGGACTACACCCCACTTTGAAGACATTCACTGGGGAGAAAAGGCCCTTCTTTGAAGCCACTCAGTGAGCTCAGCAGTGAATGTGAGTCTGTCTCGCTCTCCTGTATTAATAATTTCACAATTCTTTAGCACCTGATACAGTGCATTTTAAAGGCACACCCAATTAATAATTGTTGTTGGCTAAAAAATAACAGGTGCACATTGGATAGATAAGCAAAATAAGTTTCAAAATAGTATTTACTGAGGAACTATATTTTAAAGACAGAGCACAAGGCCCAGGGATCACATGTAACTAAACTGAAATGGGGGTGCCTGGCAGGCTCAGTCGTCCGTGGAGTGTGCGACTCTTGATCTCGGGGTCGTGAGTTCAAGCCCTATGTTGGGCATAGAGATGACTTTTTAAAAAATTTAAAAATAAAAAAATAAACTGAAATGGTAGAGCTCCTACTTTGTAAAAATAATATGAAGAACAAATGTATTCCTATATATTGAGAACAACCAGTTTATACCATAATCTGGGAAATTCAGTGAGGCATGAAAGGGTTATTTCAGTCCAGATGGGGGGAAAAAATTACCAGTGAGGCAGGAATCAGGACAAAAGACCGTTCTCCCAGAGAAATGCCTGGGAGTGGTCTTGGTGGAGAGGCAACTCTCAGACAAGAGAGAGTGGGGCTCCCACTACTGAGGACACTTCTACTTTTTAATATATTATTTTAACCAAAGCAAATCGATTTTGGAGCCATGGGCCAGTGTGCCTGCAGCCCTCTCTTACAGCCTCCATAAGGCCCCATTCGTCCTGAAATCCCAAGGAGGATTTAGGCTAGATGTGCGTCAAGGGGAGGGAGAAACATCCGTGGAAAACAGGGACTGTTTCCTACCAGTTGTGGCTGTCTGACTTTTTTCTTCGGATTTAGAGCAGGTTGGGGGTGCTCCACTTCCTTGAGCCAAGACTCCTTGGGCAATTTATACACATCCAGCCAAATATCTCCGGCCCCTGCATTGGGAAACCGAGGAGCCATTGAGCAACTGTGAGCAGGCCACAAGATTCCTATGAGGAACGGCCTGTCTTCTCAGAACGCCCGGCACAGGGACCAGCAGGGACCCTTGTAACAGCCACTTGGGCAAACGGAAGGAGACACGGTCCTGCAGTGGGTCGCTGCCAGTCCTCAGGCCACCGCCCTCTGAAGGAAACCAGGCTCCTCACACTCACAGCACTGATATCACAGTTTTGAACCAAGCTGTCTGCTCTGCCCGGTCCCCATGTTTTCTAGGTTCCAAGTGGTAAGTTACACCGACATTTTGTCATACAGCTTTTCCTGTCAGGGGAGGAAGGCGGTATTATAGAGTCCGTAACTCTATAATGGGTACGGCTGAGGGCTAGAATTGGGAGAGATCCCTCCGGAGCGTCCTTCTGATATTTGAGGAAATGACCACCCATGGACGTGGTTGTGGGGCTTTAACTTGTCACAGAAACACGTTCAGCTTCTACACCCAATACCTGTCAACCTGGGAAGGGTTACTTCCCCTTGGTTTGGGGCTCTGGCTAAGTGTTTCCTTTAACACGTAATCATCTGGACATCTGGACATCTGGACTTCAGGCTTCTAGCCTCCAGTCCTGGGAGAGAAGAAATATCTTTTGTTTTAAACCACCTGGTTTGTGGTACTTTGTTGGGGCCTAGGAAATATGACAAAGTATAAAAGCTTCCTTTGATGCCTAAAGCATTATAAAGTATATAAGCACTTAACATTTTAGGGGCCTGTGGCAAGAATATAGAGGTGCGTATACAGTTATGTCTAAATATTTAAAAGTTAAAACTCACGCTAACAGTCACTTGAATAAAAGAGTAAAAGATGTTCTATCACCTCAGTAATAATGACAGCAGGTGAGACCCAAGGATGAATGATAGATTGGTGGGTTACACTTTAGGGGGAAGAGGGATATATGCATAGTCTCAAAGTATCTCCCCCCAAATCTTTATCAGTTACTGTGGTGCTTTCAACACACGCCCCCAAATTCTTTGATTCTCCTGCCTCCAGGAAGGGATGCTTAAATCCTCTGCCCTTGAGTGTGACCCGGACGTAGTGACTTGCTTCTAACACAGGATGGGAAGGGAAAAGCCGTATCTTAACAGTAGAGGAATCTGGCAGACACCAATTAACTAGGTGATGTTGCTAGCACATACCCCCAATATACAACGACACCTCTGTGGCATCTCCCCCAAATCCGTAACCCTGGTTGAATCACGAGAAACACAGCAGGCAAACTGAAATTGGGCGACATGGTACAAAATATCTGACCGGTGTTCTTCAAAGGTGTCAAGGTCATGAAAACAAAGAAAGACCGAGAAATTGTCACAGGTCGGAGTAGACTAAGAAGACATGATGACTAAATAGAATATGATATCCTGGGTTGAGCCTTGGAACAAAAATAGTAGTGGAAAATGGGCAAAATCTGAAAAAAAAAAATCCCACCACCTGTAGTTAATAGTATTATACCAATGTCATTGCTTGATTTTGACAAATGTACCGTGGTCATGTTAAATGTTGGTATTGGAAAAGCTGGGTGAAGGGTCCAGGGGAACCCTGTACCTATCTTTACAACTCTCCTGTCAATTGTTTCTAAATAAAAGGTTTGAAAAAAGGTGGTTATCTGGAAGAGACTACAAATCTGAACCTTCTTATCAGCCTTCGGTTAATCTTGCCTTGTAGGAGGAAAGCTGCGAAGTCCCCTCCTTGAGAGATCTCCATCTTTATACAGGTGGTTTGCTTGCTGGCATCATCCTGGAAAGAAGAGAAGGGCTGATGGAGTAAGCTCAGCCTGACGACGGAGAGGAATGTGTTTCAGGGTCTTTTGTGGGTCGCACCAGGGAACATAAATCCTCTTAGAGCTTGAGACATGAAAAGATGCCTCAAACTGCTTCATACTTCCCATTTTTGTACAGCAGTTGGACAAGATCGTATATAAAGACGTGGAATTTCGATTTCCTGCCTAAAGGTTTTGGACATATTTCCTGGTTTCTTAAATACTCCTGATGATTGTGGTGATTACATACTATCTGTTCTCCTGGTCATCTCTGCAAACTCTAAAGACCTACGCCAGCACTCAGTTATTCAAAATGAGTCGAACTCAGTTCTATACGACACTGAAAACCGGTCAGGTGTTGGGGAAAGGCTCTAGCTGGACTACAACAGTGTCTTCGTCTGTTCAGGCTGCTATAACAAAATACCATAGACTGGCTGGCTCATAAACAATAAACCTTTATCTCTCACAGTCCTGGAGGCTGAAAAGCCAAGATTTCCAGATTTCAAGAATCTGGCCGATTCAGTGCCTGGGGAGAGCCCGTTTGCTGGTTTGTAGACTTCCTGCCTGCCACCTTCTCAGGGTGCCCTCTCATGGTGGAAGGGTTGAAGGAGCTCTCTTGGGCCTCATCTAAGGGGCACTCATCCCATTTATGAAGGCTCTGCCTTCATGACCTAAACGCTTCCCAAAGGCCCCACCTCCTAATACCATCCCACTGGGGATAGGATTTTCAACCTGAATTCTGTGGGGATGCAAACATTCAGTCCATAGCAAGAAGAGACTGACTGTAACCCTAGTATGAAATCTGCTCAAATTTCAGGCCAGGTGAGAGACTCAATGTTCATGGTTGTCCGTGGCTTGCTTTTTCATTTTCTTAATTGTATCTTTATAATAATGAAGATAATTGTTATTAAGACCTTTGTTAATAGGTGTTTGCCTTTTGTTGACTTTTTTTTGAAAAAAAAAATCAAGTTGTAATGTTTTATTACAAATTAAAAATGAGGTGCTTAAAATCTCAACTTGGCCAGGGGCACCTGGGTGGCTCAGTTGCTCGAGAGTCCAACTTTTGATTTTGGCTCAGGTGGTGAGATCAAGCCTCGAATCTGGCTCCACGCTGGGCATGGAGCCTGCATGGGATTCTCTCTCCCTCTCTCTTCGCCTCTCCCGCACCACCCCAGGCTTGCTCTCTCTTTCTCTCTCTCTCTCTCCAAAAAAAATAAATAAATAAAAATAAAAATCTCAACTTGGCTAGATATGAAACAATTTAGAAACCTTTAAGGGTGTATCAAGAAAAACCAGACTTTTTGAAAAACCCATTTGGTATTACCAAAAAGAGATATCTTTAAGTAAAAGTAAAAACCAGATGCTGCAGATAATGCCACTAGTTTTAGCTGTCTGGTCAACGGTAGAAAAACAAGCACTTAAGGTCTTCAGCGCCAGTCTTGTTTTCACTTCTTACCGCCAGAGTGTCAATTTCACCCACCCTCCCATCTCCACCCCCCCCCACCCTGCCCCTCTGGCAACCACCAATTTGTTTTCTGTATTTAAGAGTCTGTTTCTTTTTTTCTCTGTTCATTCGTTTTGTTTCTGAGATTCCATATAAGAGTGAAATCATATGCTTTTGTCGTTCTCTGTCTGACTTATTTCACTTGGAATTATACCCTCTAGATCCATCCATGTTGCAAATGGCAAGATCTCATTCTTTTTTGTGGCTGAGTAATATTTCTATTGTGTCTGCATATACCACATCTTCTGTATCCGTTCATCTATCAGTGGACACTTGGGTCCTTCCATAATTCGGCTATTTTAAGTAATGCTGCAGTAAACACCGAGGTGCATATATCTTTTCAAATTAGTGTTTCGTTTTCTTTGGGTAAATTCCCAGGAGTGCAGTTACTGGATCATGTGGTATTTCTATTTTTAATTTTTTGGGGAATTTCCATACTGTTTTCCACAGTGACTGCACTGATTTACATTCCCACCAACAGTGCACAAGGGTTCCTTTTCTCCACATCCTTGCCAATTCTTGTTATTTCTTGTCTTTGATTCTAGGCATTCTGACAGGTGCAAGGTAAGATCTCATTGTGGTTTTTTCATTTGTATTTCCCTGATGATGAGTGATGTTAAGCATCTTCATGAGTCTGTTGGCCATCTGCATGTCTTCTTTGAAGAAATGTCTGTTCATATCTTCTGTCCATTTTTTAATTGGATTATTTATTTTTTGGGTGTTGAGTTGTAAAAGTTCTTTATATATTTTGGATACTAACTTTATCAGATAGGTCCTTTGCAAATATCTTCTCCCATTCTGTAGTTTGCCTTGTCATTTTGTTGATGGTTTCCTTTGCTGCGCAAAATCCTTTTATTTTGGTGTAGTCCAGATAGTTTATTTTTCGAGATCGCTCCTTGTTGGCTGACTGAAGTGCATGATGGTACAGGTGCTAAGCCTGCATTTGCTCAGCCCTGCCCTGCTCAGCCTCAGGAGCCGTGTAGTCTCATCTGAATTCTCAGCTGCTTTTGTCCCTTTGCCATCTTATGGCCTAGGTTTTCCGGGCATTTATATCAGCAGTAGAAGTGGAGGGGTTGAGGTGGCTGCTGATCTTGGGTCTCATCTCCTTGATTTTCCTTCTCCTATTCATTGCTGTCCTCTGTAGGCTGTCTTCAGTGAGAAGGGCCCATCCCCTGATACAGATTCTCTCACTGCTTATCTTAACATTATTCTCTCCCCATCTACCTGCTTCTGTACCCTGCTTGTCAACCCGCTCCATCCCTTCTGCACAGGAGGGTTGGTGTGGTGTGATGGGCTTCCGCAGGGTCTCCACCCACATGCAGGTGGGGACTGTCGCCTGCGCTGGGCCCAATGCTGTGGGGCCTGACCTTCAGGGGCATTCTCTGACCCCTCATTCCTTTCCTTACTCTCACGAGTCTGGAATTCTACTGGTCATTCCATGGCCCTAGACATGGACGGTGTTCACAGTGGTTCTCTTCTGCTGCGGATTAACTGCCTTGCACTGAACTCCACCAGGGCCTGTAAGGCCTACTGCCTCTGCACACTTTCTTCTCCAACAACATCAAACTCTTCCATCTCTCTATCTCCTATACCGAAAAGTCCCTTCTTGGGGTTACTCTTTATGGCAGTCGGCTATGCAAGTACATCTTGCTTGGTGTCCTTGCTGCTAATGAAACCATGTCTGTTCTGCACATGGAACCATCTGACTGGTCCCTAAACCTCTGTTGCCATGACCTCCTTGTCCCCACCAGCAGGTGCCACGGCTCCCTGCACTGCGGCAGGTGGTGTGGGTGGGGGCATGGCAGTGTGGGCGGGGCCATTGTGGAGGTCCCTGCTGGGTCTCTGCCCCACTGCTCAGGATTGTGGTCACTCTGGTATCGGCTGCGGCTCCTCCTGGGGTGTGAGGCTCCTCCTGGGGTGTAAGGGTCACTGACCAGCACCGGTGGGGCCACTCAAGGCCCTCAGGCTCCAGTCAGCTCCTGCTACAGAGTGAACTCTAATAACATCTTTTGATGAGAAGTTTTAATTTTTTAAAAATTACTATATCCCTAATAACATATACCAACTACACATGCTTAAAGTGTACAATTTGATGTTTTGACATATGTATACCCCTTGAAACCATCCCCACAGGACCATGAACATATCCATCACGCCCAAAAGTTTCCTCCTGCCCTTGGTAATCATCCCCTTCAACTTCCTCCCACCCTACCCCAGGCAAAAACTGATGTTCTCTGTGACTACATTAGTCTGTATTTTCTAGAATTTTATATAAATAGAATCATATGGTGTGGTCCACAATAGCCAAACTGTGGAAAGAGCCAAGATGTCCATCGACAGATGAATGGATAAAGAAGATGTGGTATATATACAATGGAATATTATGCAGCCATCAAAAGGATGAGATCTTGCCATTTGCAATGACGTGGATGGAACTGGAGGGTGTTATGCTGAGTGAAATAAGTCAGTCAGAGAAAGACATGTATCCTATGACCTCACTGATATGAGGAGTTCTTAATCTCAGGAAACAAACTGAGGGTTGCTGGAGTGGTGGGGGGTGGGAGGGATGGGGTGGCTGGGTGATAGACATTGGGGAGGGTATGTGCTATGGTGAGTGCTGTGAATTGTGCAAGACTGTTGAATCACAGATCTGTACTTCTGAAACAAATAATGCAATATATGTTAAGAAAAAAAAAGAAGAAGATAGCAGGAGGGGAAGAATGAAGGGGAGTAAGTCGGAGGGGGAGACGAACCATGAGAGACGATGGACTCTGAAAAACAAACTGAGGGTTCTGGAGGGGAAGGGGGTTGGGGGGATGGGTTAGCCTGGTGATGGGTATTAAAGAGGGCACGTACTGCGTGGAGCACTGGGTGTTATGCACAAACAATGAATCATGGAACACTACATCAAAAACAAATGATGTAATGTATGGTGATTAACATAACAATAAAAAACTTAAAGAAAAAAAAGAATGAGAAGGTACATGACAACAACTTAACAAATGTAAAAGCTGGCAAATATCACTAACCTCACAAAATCTGGAAAAATAAAATAATATTGAATTAAAAAAAAGAATCATATGGTGTGTACTCTTTTTGTGTCTGACTTCTTTCACTCAGCATAATTATTTTAAGATGTATCCATGTTGTTACGTGCACTAATAGTTCATTCCATTGTGTGGGTATACCACAATTTGCTTATCCACTCACCTGCTGATGGAGATTTGGGTGGCTTCCGGTTTTTATCTATGATACATGCAGCTGCTTATAAACATTCACGTACATGTGTTTGTATGGAGATATGCTCTCAGTTCTGTGTAAATATCAAGGGGTGGAACGCCCGGATCGTATGGTAGGTGTATGTTTAACATTTTTAAAAAACTGCCAAAAAGGGGCGCCTGGGTGGCTCAGTCGTTAAGTGGCTGCCTTCGGCTCAGGTCATGATCCCAGGGTGCTGGGATCGAGCCCTGCGTCGGGCTCCCTGCTCCGCGGGAAGCCTGCTTCTCCCTCTCCCACTCCCCCTGCTTGTGTTCCCTCTCTTGCTGTGTCTCTCTCTGTCAAATAAATAAATAAAATCTTAAAAAAAAAAAAAAAAAACCTGCCAAAGGGGTACCTGGCTGGCTTAGTTGGATGAGTGTGCAACTCTTTTTTTTTTTAAAAAAAGATTTTATTTATTTGACAGAGAGAGACAATGAGAGAAGGAACACAAGCAGGGGGAGTGGGAGAGGGAGAAGCAGACTTCCCACGGAGCAGGGAGCCCGACGCGGGGCTCGATCCCAGGACCCCGGGATCATGACCTGAGCTGAAGGCAGACGCTTAACGACTGAGCCACCCAGGCGCCCCTGAGTGTGCAACTCTTGATATCAGGGTTGTGAGTTTGAGCCCCACGTTGGGTGTAGACATTACCTAAATAAATTTAAAAAATAAAAAATAAAAAAAACCCTGCCCAAATGATTGTACCATTGTACTTTACCACCAGCAGTGTATCAGAGTTCTGGCTGTTCTGTATCTCTGCCAACGCTGGTTACGGTCACTCTTTTTAATGTGAGGCATTCTAATGCCTGTGTAGTGGTAGCTCACTGTGATTTTGACTTGCATTTTCCTAATGACTAAGGATGCTGAGCATCTTATTTACTTTCCATATATCTTCTTTGGTGAACTGCCTTTTCTTCTCAAACCCTTGCCCATTTTGAAAACTGGGTTGTTTATTGCCTTATTTTTGAGTTTGCGTTTTGAGAGTTCATCGCATGTTCTGGATACAAGTCATTTATCAGATAGGTGATTTACAAATATTTTCTCCCAGTCCACTGCTTGTCTTTTTATTCTTTTACTAGTGTCATCTACAGAAGTTCTTGATTTTGATGAAATCCAACTTATCACTTTTTATTGTATGGGTTGTGCTTTTGATGTTGCAGCTAGAAACTCTTTGCCAATCCCAAGGTCGCAAGACTTCCTCCCATGTTTTCTTCTAGAGGTTTTATGATTTTAGATTTTACAGATAGACATGTGACCCATTTCAAGGTGATTTTTGTGTATGGTATGAGAATAAGAAATTTTTAACTTTGATGAAGTCCAATATCAATTTTTTCTTTTATATTTAGTGCTTTCCATGTCCTAAGAAATCTTTGCCTTCCCCAAGGTAGCTAAAATATTTTCCTGTGTTTTCTTCAAAAAAGGATAATGTTTTTAGCCTTTACATTTAGACCTATAATCCATCTCAAATTATTTCTCATATATGGTGCAAAGTAGGGTGGAGGTTCATCTCCCCCCTACTTGTTAATCTAGCATTCCAGCATCATTTGTTGAAAATACTTTCTTTTCCACACTGACTTGCTTGTATACCCATCAGTGGTATTTTTTACAAGTTAAACTGCAATTAAAAAATCTACTCTGAGCAATCCCTCTCTCTCTCTCTCTCTCTCTCTCTTTTTTTGGACTCATCAATTCACAAAACACTTTCCGAGACCCCACAGTATACAGGCAGTGTGCTAGGAACAAGGGATGCGTGGGTGAATACGACATGTCCCCTGCCCTCAGGATGGTTACATCCAAGAGAATAAGTAGTCATACAAACAACTAAGTATGGAGGGTGGAGAAAACACTATGATAGAGATTCTGTTCTGTATGGGGGTGGACAGAGGAGGGAGACAACAGGTCCTTTTGGGCATCTCAGGGAAAGTATCTCAGAGAAGGAGATATCTGAGCTGGTCTTAAAGGAAATGTAAGGGAATGAGGGAAATTTAAGAGGCACACATAGTAGGTAGGGAGGCAAGGGGAGCACTCTGAGCAGAGGGAACAGCACAGGCAAGGGAATAGGATGTGAAGCAGCCTGGAAAATTTAGGGACTTGTAAATAGTTGCTGAATATTTGGTCTGGTGCTCAGTCTGGACTGGAGTTCCTTAGTGACTTTCTTCTCCCGACAACAGGGTAAATAAATCCAAAGCATTCAGCATGTACCCTCAGCTGGTGGGGGGATCTTTAAACTGGATATTTTAGAGGAGGCTCTCTGTCCAGAGAGTCTCTATCTTTCTACTCTAGGACAGCTGTCGTCACCTCCATAGTAAAAGTAAACTTCATTTGCTACAGGCTTTGGCCCAGCTCTAGGTGAAAGAACAGGAACTTACCACTTCATTGATGGCTTTGATTAGGAAAAGCCCATCCTTATAGAAATAAAACAGTCTAGCAATACCTGAAACAGAGAATGTAAGAGAGACAAATGAATCAAAGAAGAACTGGAATTTTGTATCTGACTTTCTGAATTATCATCTTGTGCTCACGAATTTTTTTTAATTTTTTATTGTTATGTTAATCACCATACATTACATCATTTGTTTTTGATGTAGTGTTCCATGATTCATTGTTTGTGCATAACACCCAGTGCTCCACGCAGAACGTGCCCTCTTTAATACCCATCACCAGGCTAACCCATCCCCCCACCCCCTCCCCTCTAGAAACCTCAGTTTGTTTTTCAGAGTCCATCGTCTCTCATGGTTCGTCTCCCCCTCCGATTTACTCCCCTTCATTCTTCCCCTCCTGCTATCTTCTTCTTCTTTTTCTTTTCTCTTAACATATGTTGCGGTATTTGTTTCAGAGGTACAGATCTGTGATTCAACAGTCCTGCACAATTCACAGCGCTCACCATAGCACATACCCTCCCCAATGTCTATCACCCAGCCACCCCGTTCTCCCACCTGCCACCACTCCAGCAACCCTCAGTTTGTTTCCTGAGATTAAGAATTCCTCATATCAGTGAGGTCATATGGTACATGTCTTTCTCTGATTGACTTATTTCACTCAGCATAACACCCTCCAGTTCCATCCATGTCGTTGCAAATGGCAAGCTCTCATTCCTTCTGATGGCTGCATAATATTCCATTGTGTATATATACCACATCTTCTTCATCCATTCATCTGTCGATGGACATCTTGGCTCTTTCCACAGTTTGGCTATTGTGGACATTGCTGCTATAAACATTGGGGTGCACGTACCCTTCGGATCCCTACATTTGTATCTTTGGGGTAAATACCCAGTAGTGCAATTGCTGGATCGTATGGTAGCTCTATTTTCAACTGTTTGAGGAACCTCCATACTGTTTTCCAGAGTGGTTGCACCAGCTTGCATTCCCACCAACAGTGTAGGAGGGTTCCCCTTTCTCCGCGTCCCTGCCAACATCTATCGTTTCCTGACTTGTTAATTTTAGCCATTCTGACTGGTGTGAGGTGGGATCTGATGGAGGTTTTGATTTGGATTTCCCTGATGCCGAGCGATGTGTGCTCACGGATTCTTAAGCCTCCTCCTGGCCTCTCCGTGGCACCTGCTGACTCAGTCTTCCTGGCTTCCTCCACCCCTGACTTGACATGTTCAGGCTGTTCCCCCTCCCAGGTCCTCTCTGCCGACCGTGGCCCATCCTCTTGCCCTGAAGCCCGCTGTGAGACACTCCTAACTTGCCCAACACCCGTAATCCAGAAAGGCAAAGGCAAAGGGCCCACTGTGGGTGAAGATCTAGCTCAATCCAATAAACATCTGAGGGATAGCTGCTCCATGACCACAAACATGCCAGGGACAACCAAGGCAGTCTCTGCCTTCACATGCATTACACTGAGGATCACACAGACGTGAAACCAAGCAGATGTAATGCAGTGATAAAATACACTCCTATCTTTAGACCAAACTCCTCTTGAGTATCAAATTTCCCCCTCTAGCTGCCTCAAGGCTGTGTATGCTCAAACTTATAGAAAAGTTTCGACAATAGTACCAAGAGTTCCCATATATCCCTTACCTAACTTCCCCAGTGATAGCATCTTACACAACCATAGTATGATTTTTCCTTTCATTTTAACAGCTTGTGCCTCGGTTCAGACTTTCATAATTTCTCTCCTTGATGAAAGCAACAGTTCTTCTTCGCCTCCCTTCCTCCTTCTTCCTTCCTTTCTCTCTTCTTTCTTTCTCTCTTCTTTCTTTTTCTTTCTTTCTTTCTTTCTTTCTTTCTTTCTTTCTTTCTTTCTTTCTTTCTTTCTTTCTTTCTTTCTTTCTTTCTTTCTTTCTTTCCTTCCTTCCTTCCTTCCTTCCTTCCTTCCTTCCTTCCTTCCTTCCTTCTTTCTTTTCTTTCTTTCACAGAAGATAAGTTTATTTGGAGATAGTACAGAATTGCATCCCTGGACAAGTAAACTACTAAACAACCATATCTCTGCCTTTCATTTTGACTTGCTCCTACCATAGTGTCCTTCCTAAAATGCCAATCTGGTCAGGTCACTCTCCTGCAGAAACACTGTCCTCCATGACACTGTCTATGGTTCTGTGTACTATCATCCCCATGAGGCCCTGTTTCATCCTCAGGCTGAGGGGAAGAAACAATCCCTGGTTTATATGAGCAGTAGGATTTCTGAGTGCCCAAAGGGTGTGAACTCTGGGTCCACATTGGCTGGTTGGCATCCTGCCTGCGCCACTCACCTTCTACATTACCTCAAGTAAGTTATTTAACCTCAATGCCTTGGTTGCTTCTTTGAAAAACAGGGATAAGAAATTGTACTTACCTCCTAGGGCCATTGTGAAGGTTAGATGGGCTAACCTATGTGCAATGTTAGACTAGTGCTTGGCACACCATCCTGTTCTGTGGTTGTTAGTTAATACTACATGACCAAGGAGAACTCTCCAGGTCTGGCCCCACCCATACCTGGAAAGGAGATTAAACTGAACGGTCTACAGATAACTATAAATTCAGCTAAAAAAAAAAGAGGAAGAACATGTACCCGTTTCATCCACAGGAGCAATAAGTATTTCATTCCCCAAATCTGTGGCCCAGATGGAAGTGACATCAACTTTAAGTTTCTCCCAAATATATATTCGTTTAGCATTGTACAGATTATAGATGGAGAATCCTTTGGCTCCTCCAAAAAAGACATAGTCTTGGGAAATCGCCATACAATTTGGCATTTTGTTGAGCTGGGAAAACAAAAACAAAGAGAAAAGGAATTATTTTCAGCTGCCACCAGCTGCAAGAATATGAGCTAACTTTTCAAAGAGGCATGTGGGCCCTTCCTAGATATAATATCACCCCCAAACAGAACCCATCTAAATATCTTGCCCCAAAATCAAGAAAGTCATAGCATTCTACTTTTAGGAGAAAGGAGCCAGAGCAAACAAGTAAGTTGAGAATAAGTACACATTTACAACGCTAACCATAACCACAAGCCCTGTGATGAGTGGACAAGTGGCCCCATTCCCTGTACTTTTTTCATCTAGAATGCTGTGGAAAGAGCTATAGCTGAGACACTGGCAGATTCTCAACCGTCAAGCAAGAGAGTGATTAATATATTCAGAAATATTTTTAAATAACAACAGAATATAAAAGACTTTCTGCATAATCTTCAACTAATCAGAACACCCATTCCTCCCAGGTAATTACTAGATCCATTTTAATCAACATCAGCATGCCTAGTAAGCTTTCAAAAATGCACCTATCTTTTTTTTTTTAAGATTTTATTTATTTATTTGAGAGAGAATGAGAGAGAGAGAGAGCATGAGAGGGGGGAGGGTCAGAGGGAGAAGCAGACTCCCCGCTGAACAAGGAGCCTGATGCGGGACTCGATCCCGGGACTCCAGGATCATGACCTGAGCCGAAGGCAGTCGCTTAACCAACTGAGCCACCCAGGCGCCCCAAAATGCACCTATCTTAATGAGTAGGTTCACTGTAGGAGTTCCTTCCCTGGATCAGGTATTTTCATTTATTAACCCTCAACTGGGAAACAGGAACTCCTGGTCAGCTGCTCCATACCTTGCTTTCTACAAGTGGAGGGTAGGTTGTGGGCTGGGTCCGGTTGAACTCAACGTCCCTCAGTGCATCCCTCTCCTGGATAACTTCCCAACATTTGTCAAACAGAAGGTTCACCATCTTGTTGATCATGCGATAAGGCTGTGGCAGGGAATCCACCTCCTGACCCACGTCTGCGAAGACATAATCATCTTCATCATCCTTAGGCCAGTCCTTCTCTGTTGGGGACGGCACCTCCAGCAGCCCCTTTCTCATAAAACTGGAGAACCTCGTCTGGACTTGACTTCCTCTGGGGATTGACATCACAGAAGCTGGCACTGGGAATGTCTAGGAAACTCTGAAAAGCTGATAAAGGAAGCAAGCAAAGGTACTTTGAGAAAAAAGGGAAGTTACCAGAAGACAGCACATCATCCTCTCGAGCCCAACAACCCATGGGGACTATTTATTCTAGAGACTGGCACTTTTCTTATTTATCACAGGATTGTTACCACATCACTAAAGAATGATCTTCATATTATAAGGATATCAGCAGAAACGGGTATCAACGAGTCACATCTTCCAGGCCAGCTCAAGATGTCGGGTGCTATGGCACAGGGAGAGGAAATGTGGCATCCTTGTTGCCTTTCTCCAGCTTCTACTCAGAGAGTGTCTGTCTGGGTTCCAACTAGAATCCAACCGCTCTCCTACAACTTAGGTCTTCTCCTTCTTCCATCTCTGCAAGTGGCTGTGCCCAGGCCAGCTGGGTAGTGAGCCAGGACTGCTCTCCATCCTTTCCCTCGCCTCTGACCAGATGCCCTTCAAGCACTTTTAACCCTTGCTGTCTCATTTGGTCCTTTCTCTCTAGACCCATTGCTACCAACCGGGAGTTCTGTGGACTGAGTGCCAGGGCCTGTGAGATTTTTCTAGGGCCTACAGAAATGTTTGAAACTCAGGAAAAAAAAAAACAGACTAAAACAAAACATAATCCTCACAAAATCAAAATAATTAAACATTCACAAAAATATTACAACTTATCAGCTCCCGTCTGCATGTGTGCATAACGTTTCAGTCCATAGAAAAGAACAAGTAATCTGAACTTCATAAAATTCAAAACTGTACAAATTATAAAAAGGCTTTCAAAATTACAGTTAAATAAAGACATCTAATGTGGCACATGGGGTCCACAAAATTACAGTTAAATAAAGACATCTAATGTGGCACATGGGGTCCATTTTAAGATGCTTCACCTGTAGCACAGTGGGGTCTTGCACTGTCAGGGCAATAAAAAAAATGACCTGGCATGCAGAGGCAAGAAAACACAGCCATAATAAAAGAGAAAAGTCAGTCAACTGAAGCTGACTCATCATCAACACAGTTATTAGAATTAGCAGACAAAACAGTTATAAATGTATTTCACATGTTCAAAAACCAAGAGGAAATGTTAGCTAGAGATGTGGAAGATGCCAAGAAACCCAAACTGAACTTTCAGAGATGAAAACTACAACGTCTGAGATGAAGAATTCGTTCGATTAGATTAATCACAAGCTCTCAGAGCAAAACAAATTAGATGGACAGAAGATTAGTAAATTTAAAGATACAGCAATAGAAATATTGAAACAAAGAGAAAAAAATGAAGAAAGTGAGGTGTGGGAGAACTTGAAGTAGCCTAATATAAGTGTGATTGAAATCCCCAAAGGAAGGAAGAGGCAAAAAAAAATCTGTAAAAATAGAGAAAATATTTCTAAATTTGATGAAAACTATAAACACACAGATCCAAGAAGAAAAACAAGTCCTAAGCAAATGAAACACAAAGAAATCTATACCACAGCACATCATGAGCAAAACTAGTGATAAAGACAAAATTTGAAAAGCAGCCAGAGGAAAAAAGATATGAATAAAGGAACAAAATAAAGGATGACAGCAGATTTCCTAAGGAAACCACCAGTGAAGAACAGTAGAGGAGTGTTCTATAACACCCAACCCAGTAACAGCAGTGGACAGCTTTTTTTTAAGTACACATAAAACATTTATCAAGACAAATCCTATTCTGGGCCATAAGCCAGGTCTTAATAAGTTTAAAAGTACTCAAGTCATACGAAGTATGTTTTCTGACCACACAAAATTATTTTAGAAATCAGTAACAGAAAGATATGTAGGAATACACAAAACCTAAGAAGACCTAAATAAGTGGACAGAGATACCTTGCTTGTGATTGGAAGACTCAGTTTTGTTAAGATGTCAATTCTCCCCCAATTGATCTATAAATTCAACACAATCTCTATGATAGTCCCAGCTGGACTTTTTTTTTTTTTAAGGAAATTAAGAAGTTGACTTTATAATTCATATGGAAATGCAAAGTACCTAGAATAGCCAAAATAACGTAGAAAAAGGACAGAATTGGAGGATTAATACTACCTATTTCAAGACTTATTATAAAGCCACAGTAATCAAGACAGTGTGGTACTGGCATCAGAATGCGCAAATAGATCAGTGAAACCAAATAAAGCATGCGGAATTAGACTCACATATGTATGGACAGTTTATTTTTGACAAAGGTGCAAAGATAATTCAGTGGAAAAAGGATAATTTTTTTTCAATAAAGCTGCAGCAGTTCGAAATACACGTGAAAAAGAAAATGAACTCTGGGGGTGCCTGGC
The DNA here is from genome assembly GCF_037043125.1 of Eumetopias jubatus. NCBI lineage: Eukaryota > Metazoa > Chordata > Mammalia > Carnivora > Otariidae > Eumetopias > Eumetopias jubatus. The sequence goes on from NW_028274813.1 coordinate 123,334,750, forward strand.
TGGCACAGTCGGTAGAGCATGCAACTCTTGATCTTGGGGTTCTGAGTTCAAGCCCCAAGTTCGGTGTAGAGATTATTTAAAAATAAAATCTTTTGGGGTGTCTGGGTGGCTCAGTCCTTAAGTCTCTGACTCTTGGTTTCTGCTCAGGTCATGATCTTAGGGTCCTGAGATGTAGCCCCACTCAGTGAGAGTGTGCTTGGGATCGCTCCCTTGTCTGCCCCCCACCCCATGCCCTTGAGCACACACTCTCTCAAATAAATAAAAATAAGCCTTTAAAAATAAATATTTTAAAAATAATAGAATCAAAAATAACCATATGGTATGTGGGTCTCTATTTGTAGTCCTCCCCTGGGGCCTGCAAATGTTAAGGGCAGGCCTGACCAAGGGAATAAAGGTCACAAAAATAGGTGACCTCACTTTTTGATTAATAGGGGGTATATTTTGTAATATTACTGCTATGGAACGGGTGGGATTCCACGTCTTCAAGCCCCAAAGAACCAACGTTCAGTGGTGCAATTTCGTCGTAATCTTTCTGTCTCCACTTTGTCCATATTAACCCTTCTAGGCTTTCCTCAGGTAGCAATCTTCCTTGAGTACTCAATGATCCGAAGAGAAAATTCACTTTACCCAGATCTTCATGCTAGAACTACATACCACGCATTGGCTTCTCTCTGCTCTAACCATTTTCTTCCCTAGACCTGGAGCTGGTGTTGCTCAAGGGAAACGGAGGTACAGAAGTGGGAAATGATTAGGCCCCAAAGTCTCCAAGCAAAACCTCAGGGGAATCTCCATTCGGGATGCCGCATGGGGTTCCTGAGTTCCCAGGATCTCCGGGAAGGCCGGAGGCGGGGGATATGCCCCCCCGCACCGAGTCCCCCTCTAGGAGACCCTAGATGTCGAAGGGCGTCCGGGGACACGCGGGGAACCGCTGAACCCGGGCCCGGAAGCCTAGTTTCAGCTCACCTGGGCCGGGAGCGTGGCGTCGCCTTAGTAACGGCCACTTCCGGCCCCCACCGGAAGCCCGCGAAGTTGTTCTTCGGAAGGCGTGCCCGCCCCCACTGGGGCGGGGAGACTCAGCTTCTCCCGCGGGGACCTGGCGACACCCATGAGGACTCGCGACTGAACCCGGGGCGACACGTGGTCTCGGGCCGGGAGCCATGGACGGCTTCATCCGCTTCACCAACCAAACCCAGGGCCGGGACCGACTCTTCAGGTGAGTCAGGTGCCCGCGGCCTCCACCTCTTCCCGGTGCTGCGACCCGAGCTGGGTCTCGGGTCCTCCGGCTTCGGGAGGAGGGACTTGCCCAGTGGACGGCGGCGGGACGGAGTTCGGTTCCGGAGCCCTTCTCGCCGGCACTCTGCCGGACCGGACCCCGCGCTCCGGCCGAGCGTCCGCCGGACAGCCCGGTGTGTGGCCCCGGAGCCGCCCAGGCCCTGACCGCGGTGAACCAGTCCACCAGCGCTCTCCTAACCTGGGAAAGGACCGGGTCCTCTCCACTCAGCGTTCTTCCCGGGATTTTTTTTTTTTTTTTTTAAGGATTTTGTTTTTTTAAGTAATCACTACACCCAAGGTGGGGCTCGAGCTGGCAACCCCGAGATCAAGAGGTCCACCACTCCACCGACTGAAGCCAGCCAGGCGTCCCCCGGGATTTTTTTTTTTTTTTTTTTTTTTTTTTTTTGAGATGAACTTTGGGTTGGCATTTGTGGCCAGGGAAGTCAGCCACTTGGTTGTGGCTTCAAATACCCCATGAAATGCTTATGGAGAGACAGAAGTTGTATTTGTCTTCTATTATTGCCCTGTCTACCTCACTGAGATTGTAGGGAAGGAAAAATTCTCCCTCTACCCTCAAGGTCTTTCAACTAGACTAAGAATTAAGTTTACACGGAACAGGTTCACAGGAGGGGGCGGGGGGCAGAAGGTGTGTGCACAGAGGCCCAGTATTGAAATTAAGACCTAGAGAAATGCCCCAGGCGGGCAGTGTTTCTACATGTTAGACAAACAGACAATAACATTTGTGAGGAATTGACAGGATAAAGAAAACAGGTGTTTGGGAGCTTCATTTAGGTGGGCATCCTAAACAGGATTTAGGCTGAGGGAGCAGGGTTAGGAAAAAAGTAACGAGGTTTGTTTCTACAACTTTCTCTGTTTTAAAGCTCCTATCTCTGGTGATAAGGATGTCTTTTTACTTCCTTAGTAGAGGGAGGGTATTTTTCATATGGGAGATGCGTTTCCTACTTTCCGGGGGACAGAGGAGGGTCTGAGTGTCCTTGCACTGGCTGTCTCTTAAGTAACTTTTATTTAGAATAATCAGTATGCCCAAGTGGCACATTTTGGGGTGGCCTACCGTCCGCCCCTACAGTTCCCTTTTCTGAAACTTCCCTGGAAGTTTCTTTCTTTCTTTTTTTTTTTTTTAAGATTTTATTTATTTACTTGACAGAGAGAGACACAGCGAGAGAGGGAACACGAGCAGGGGGAGTGGGAGAGGGAGAAGCAGGCTTCCCGCCGAGCAGGGAGCCCGATGCGGGGCTCGATCCCAGGACCCCGGGATCATGACCCGAGCCGAAGGCAGACGCTTAACGACTGAGCCACCCAGGCGCCCCTCCCTGGAAGCTTCTTACGTTAAAAGTTGAGCTGATAGGTTGTTCCATTTCCTTGAACGGTGTCTGAGTTCTGACAATAGGTCATTTTAGTTAAACTCATCTCAGGAGGCAGAGATGCAACTGTGTTCTCAAAGTTAGGCCTATGGTTCAAATAATCAGGTAATAAATAAGGCATTTCTATGGAAACAAAAGAAAAACAATGATTCATGATTAGATCAAATTATAAATCAGTTTCGGAGTTCTCAGTGTAGCCAGTCGAGGATTTCTAGTTGTCAGGTTTAAAGCATCTTTACATAAAATGAGGGCAGACTGTGGCAATCTGACAGAGTTGCTTGGTTTGTGGTTTGAGTATCTCTGGTGATCATTTTGAGTGGCTCATAGAGCACCAGGCATGAAGATTGCTCATGTGTGAGCTGTTGTGATTTTTCTGAAGTTCACATCAAGTTGTTCATATTCAGTTTGCAGGGCTTTAGGATAAAGGTCAGTCTTAGTTATCAAATGACTTCAAGTCAAAAATATCAAAAATATTATTTTGGAGAATTGTAGCCAGGCATTGGAAGAAACTAGAAGAAATCAGGATCTAGTCCAGTTTATGATGACTTGTATTTGAATCTAATATCCACAAAGGTGTGTTATTGAAACATAATTTTTTTTCGTATAATCCCTCTCATTTTACCAAAGATAGCCAAATCAAGACTAATTTCTTTGCAAAATAAGCCTAAGCTTTTTCTTAAGTTTGTTTCTTAAGTAACTTTTATTTAACTTTCATTTAAGTAACTTTATTTAAGTAACTTATATTTAAAATAATCAGTGGGCACATTTGGGGGCAGCCTGCTCTTGGCCCCTACAAGAGTCTGCGTGTGAAATAGTTTTGTGAACTGTAAAACCAAGTACCATATGGAGAGCGCCAGACAACTAACTGCACCTCTAAGGTACATGCTATGCTACTGAAAATACTGAACAGAGATTGTGCTTTCATACTAATTAGTTCATGATGTTTCTTTTAGAAATTTGGTTGATTCTCGCTCAGTAATAAAGAATAAAAAGGAACTTTGACAGATACAGGTTTCTAAATCGTTAGGGTTGTGGTTTCATTTAACAGCTTCCCTTCTCTTCTGGGTGTGCTGGTGCTGATACAAACAGTCAGTACGCATAGCCCCAGTCATGAGACTTTTGGAAGCCGACTTTATGCCAGATTTTGTTCTCAGTGTGTTACCACTGTTAATTCATTTAACCCTCATCACAACCCTGAGAGGTAGATACTCTGAATGATTCCCATTTCACAGATGGGGAAACTGAAGCAGGAGGTTAATAGGAACACAGTGGCAGAGGTGAGATTTAAATCCACGCAGTTGACTCCGGTGCCCACCATTTTAATGACCAAGCCATACCACTGTTGTAACTAATTTGATAGATTTTTTTTAAATGGTCACATTGTATACAAGTTTCATTAAAGAGAAGGCTTCAAATTCAGTGCGCTCAGAATGTACCCTGCAAGGTTTATCAGTGAGGTTGGTTAATAAAATAATTGTTTAGGATATACTTTTCAGCAAGATCTGAGATGGTATTCATCTCCCAATCCCTGTGGTGATCTATAGCTCCTGTAAACTAACTGGCATTCATAAAATAATACCTGGGTTTTGGACACATTCCTGTTACTAGCCCAAATCTGAGAAAGGGGGACTTACAGGCATGACTGGCTTGAGCCCTATAGCCAGGAAACTACTTTAAAAGAGAGACATTCTTTTTTACTTCATCCCCAATAACAAGTTCACCATTTTGGAAAATGTGCCACATTTTTATTGAGAATAATATCTGTAGCCTGCAGGGATTCCAGTGCAGTTACAGGCCTGTGGGAAACAGGCACCCGCTTTGTTAAATAGACTCCGGTGCATTTAGATGTTTGATCATGTGATATAAAACTTGTCATGGGTTACACTGCTGTTAGTAAGGCAGTGTTATTTGTAGTTGTAACAATAATCACTTTACTGACTATTTAGTATTAAGCAGGAGTCTGTATTTATATAAAATCCTAACTAGTTTTGAAAGATAAATATAAAAGCATATCTATACCTATTCACGTATTGGTGTGTATTTGATCCTTCTACAAAAAATTCAGTAATGTGCCAACTGAACTTTTCATTTGGTTCTGGTTTGAGTGTATGTCCGATCACATAAGTAGGTGGTGATACGTAAAAAGTTCATTTTAGAAATCTGAAAAATCGTTCTAAACAGGAGAAAATAAAGAATGGATCGCTGCAGACTTAACATGAGGGAGATTTTTTGCAGTTTCCACTTTGACTCTACCCATTTCTCTGTGCCAACAACAGGCCTTTTGAAGGGCTGTTCACTATTACTACAGAGTTCTCTTTCATTACCTTTGTGTCACATTTCCATCCCATGTTCTACCCTTTGGCCCTGTGGAGTGACTGTTGCAGAATTATGCTCTTGTAAGAGCCACTTATATGAGAAATTGTCATGGAAACTTTGCTTTTAGCAACACATGTTTCTCCTTTCCTTACTTCATGAATCAAGTTTCGTTTGGTTTGTATATCATTCTCCTCATTTTTTTTTTCCATTTCAGAGCCACTCAATACACATGCATGTTGCTTAGATATTTGTTAGAGCCTAAAGCTGGCAAAGAGAAGGTGGTAATGAAGCTCAAGAAACTGGAGTCCAGTGTGAGCACTGGCCGTAAATGTAAGTACCCTGTCTCTTGAGGGACAGTGGTTCCTGGTTTCAAATCGTCAGACCCTGTAATTTACAAAATGCTTTCTAGATCATTAATTTCTAGTCCATGAAGTTTTTTGATGAAGTTGACCAGTAAAGCTGCCTTCATGAAATGACAGGCCAAGAAGATTGAATGTTTGCTCCAGACCGTTCACCAGCACCCTCCTATGTGCACATTTGGTGCTATACCATATCTTTCTGCTTAATCATAGCCAGCGGGCATACAGTATGTTAGCTCACCTTTAATTCTTAGAATTATACAACGTTTTGGTAATCCCTAACATGAGCTTCTGGCTTGTGGAAGGCCTTTGTATTCTCTAGAACAGAATAGCTTGCCTTTTCCCCTTCTTCTCTTGAGGGATTGCTAGAGGAAATCGAGGGGTGGTTCTCAGCCTGTTTGTGGGATGTTTCATGTTACAGGCAAAAGTGAAGTCAGTGTCTTGCACTCATTTAATTCATTTTAATAATAAAGCACACCGGGAAACCCCATACTTCTAGTAACAGTTGCATGCCTGAATCTTGGTTGTTTGATAAGAATCAGATGTAGGTAGGCAGAGATGTTAGAATGGAATGTAGAAATCCAATGTTGAACAATTATTTTTGAGCAACTACTTTAGGTATAGAGCTGAGCTTTATGAGAGAAATAAGATTACGTGGTATAAATAATGTATAAGATTTAGTGCCAAATATATTAGCTAGGATAGAGGGGGGGAAAAAGGTTTGGGAGGAGGTGGAACTTGAGGTGTAGCTAGAGAGAAAGGGAAGGAGAGCCTTCTTGAAGGGTGATTTCCCCCCATGAAGGCTCAGAACTGTTATGAGCAAACCATTGTATTGGAAGGTCAATGACAGAAGACTTAAGTTGTCAAGAGTAGGGTGAGCTTTTTTGGATGACTTTGAAGGATAAGATAAGAAGTTCTCAGATTCTTTCGTATGTTAGAACTCACAGGTACTTTAAAGGTTACTAGTCTCTGAAGTCCAGGAGGGACTTACCCAGGGTCATTCAGCCAGCTGATGCAAGAGCAAGAACTGGAACCCAGGATAATTCATTACGTATTCTGTTTTGTGTTACTTTTGTTAACATAATACCAGACATTCTCCTGAGATTGTAAGTCTCTTGAAGGTAGCTACTTTTGAGCATATGCTGAGTCTAAGATATAGTCCTTTAAGGAAAGTACTTCTTTTGTATTCTCCATAATGTTTAGGACTATAACTCATTCTAGTAGGTGCTCAATAAATATTTGTTGATTGATACATCCCTGATTAATTGAATTACATGGTCAGATGAGGATATACCTTGTAGTGGTTGATTTAATTCAACTAGGAGTCACATATGACAATATTAATAGGTTTCCCAGACACTAAATCCTACCATCTCTACTTTGTCTTCCTAACAGTAGGGAGCCAATAGGGGTTTGGACCACAGAAATGGCAAAATGATAATGGTGTTTTATAAGAAAAGCCATCTTTGTCTGGAAAGTAAATAAAATCTAAGGCATCAGACTCTCCAGAATGTTGGCATCTGGGTCAGAGAAATAGCCACAGTGAATCAAAGCTTCCTATGTGCAAAAATAAATAAATAAGTAAATAAATAAATAAAGTTGCATCTAGACTTCATGTTACACTACTTTTCTTCTAACGATGTTTAGCTGGTAACGTTCAAGTGTCAAAATCCATTACTCATGACTGACCTTGCCTGAAGGATGTTGTAAGCCAATGTTAAGGTATTCACTGGAATGGAGGTGATAAATTTAAAGAGTCACTGTCTTTTGTGCCTTCCAGGATCATTTTGGGTGTCCTTATTATACTGCAAAGTCCTTCCTTATTCCTGAGCAAAGACTGAGCCTCAAATGACAGTCAGTTGTCAAAACACCAGTGCTGTCCTCTCACCCTGATATAGGGATTCTGCCTTCATATAACATAGTAATTAAATATTTGTTAACTGTTGTGGGTTCTTCTTGCAGGGTTCAGATTAGGCAATGTGTTACATGCTGTGCAGGCGACTCAGCAGAGCGTTCGTGCCACTGACCTGGTACCCCGCTTATGCCTAACGTTAGCCAACGTGAACCGTGTGATTTATTTCATCTGTGATACCATCCTCTGGGTGAGGAGCGTAGGGCTTGCCTCTGGCATTAACAAAGAGAAATGGCGCCTGTGGGCTGCCCGCCATTACTACTATTCTCTCCTGCTGAGCCTGGCCAGGGATCTGTATGAAATCTCCCTGCAGATGGAACAGGCTGCACATGACAGGGCAAAGAGGGAGAAGTCACTGTCTCAGGAACCTCTTGGGTACAGCGTGGCTGATGAGGAAACAGAATGGCTCCAGTCCTTTCTCCTCCTCTTATTCCGATCTCTGAAGAAGCATCCTCCCTTGCTCCTGGACACAGTGAAGAACTTCTGCGATATCTTGAACCCCTTGGACCAGTTGGGGATCTATAAGTCCAATCCTGGCATCATTGGACTTGGGGGTCTTGTGTCCTCCATAGCAGGCATCATCACTGTGGCAAATCCTCAGATGAAGCTGAAGATGCACTGAAGTGGTTTCAGACTGAAGACTAGTGCCTGCTTTAAAGACAACGTCTTAGGATGGACATTTGCATGAGGCACAGACCATGTCATCCTGCGCAAAAGACTTGTTCACATGAGCATTTAGTGACCAGTGATGTGAGCAGAGGTGGGGCCAAGAATGGAGGATGGGGGCGCATGAAAATGTATATGTGTTTTTTAGAGGGCTGGAGTGACTTCTGAATTCCTGAGTATTTTCCTTTCATCCAACATTTATCGAACATCTCTTAGGCTCATCGTGGGAGCTTACTGTTTGCTGAATGTATAAAAATTGAAAAAGGCCCCAAAAATTGAGCATTAACATACAGCAGCCTTTTTGGGCTGTGCGCCTCACTGCTTTTGCACAACTACCGTAGGTCTGATACCCAGCCCTCTCCCAGACCTAGTAGAGGCCTCTTATTCCTCTGAGCAGATCCCAGCCCCCCAGCCCCCCACACCACTTCTCCCTGGAGGCCCATGCCAGGGCGTGGCGGGGGGCGGGGCGCTGGGCTTGCAGCCTTTCATCATGGCGGTCCTGCCCTTCCTCTGTCCAGAAGTAGAATCAGAAACGCATCGGGCACCTGCCTGGTAGATGCGGTTACTTCAGGTAGTGCATTGAGTAAGCAGAAATCAGAAGCACATAGGACTGAGGTACACATAATATGGGAGGTCACAACAGGTGCCTGTGGGTGGCCTGTGACAGATGAGGAAACAGGTTTAAAAAACCAGCCAGCACCTCGTTCCTCCCAATTCTGTGTTCTTTCGAGGATAGTTCATTGCCCTCCTGATTGAGTGGAGGCGTGAGACTCCAGAATCCTATACAGAAAGCCTCTTTTAGAACTTTGTTAGTGGTTTATATAAAAATTAAAACTGTCTAGATTCATCAGCTAGATTTTTTTATTTAAAGCCATATGACAGTTGGGGCACTACCACATTAATTTTCATCGGAAGTTACGCAGTTAAGAAATTTCATGAATACTCTGAATGAAAGAGCATCACAGTTTTCTGTGATAGATCAGACTTCATACGGGGGAGGTGGTTGAGGGAGTGGAAAGGAGCACTACGGGGCTGGGGGCATAGGCCATTTGTTCACGGTCCTGCTTCCCGTCTCGGGGGCTGAGTGGTTTGTGATCGCAGGTCCTCTGATGCGAGGGAAGTGAAGCAGAAAAATAAGATGCCATCAGGTAGGAGGCCAATGTCAGTCCTATCAGTAAAGCCATTTCACTTACCTGAATGGAAATGAGAAAAGAAATGTACACGAAATAAATTTCCCATAAATGTGAATGAGATTTTTTTTAAAAAGATTTTATTTATTTATTTGACAGAGACACAGCGAGAGCAGGAACACAAGCAGGGGGAGCGGGAGAGGGGGACAGGGAGCCCGATGTGGGGCTCGATCCCAGGACCCCGGGACCATGACCTGAGCCGAAGGCAGACGCTTAACGACTGAGACACCCAGGTGCCCTGTGAATGAGATTCTTTTTTTTTTTTTTTAAGATTTTATTTATTTATTTGACAGAGAGAGACACAGCGAGAGAGGGAACACAAGCAGGGGAGCGGGAGAGGGAGGAGCAGGCTTCCCGCGGAGCAGGGAGCCCGATGCGGGGCTCGATCCCAGGACCCCGGGATCACGACCTGAGCCGAAGGCAGACGCTTAACGACTGAGCCACCCAGGCGCCCCCACTGGGAATGAGATTCTTAAAAAGCAGACTCAGGTCCTTGGCTCTCTTATTTTTAAAGTGATTAATCAAGATAATGAGATTTGAGAAAATACTTGGGGAACTTTAAGTGAAATGAAAGCTGCTAGGTCAGGGCAAGTAAAAAGTTTAAGCAACTGATTTTACTTTGTCCAGATCCTCCGCTGTTGTAGATTACTTATGTCTAATAAATTTCTAGACAAAAGAGACCCCAGGATCTGTGAATGTGTTCTGGGAATGAAGAAGCGCTAAGAGAAGGGCGATCCAGAGGTGATCGGAGTATGCACAGTCGGTGGAGAGCGCTCTGGTAAAACGCGCTCTCACCTGGAAGAGCCAGCTGAGGAGGAGGATGAAGAAGGATTTAGATTGGAACGTCTGGGTTGAAAGAGACCTCTGAGGTGATCTCATCCAGGACAGGGTCTTCTGTAACAGCTCCGTCAGGTGGAGCTTTGGCTTCTGCCTGGAAAAGTTGGCCTCGAATCCGTGGTGGCGTGTTACGGTGGCATCCATCTTGGTACTTTTGTCCTCTGCGATTTAGGGTGGGTGATGGGGAGTTTGGGGAACACTGTTTCATGTGAAAACCTTAATGGTACCCTGGTACCTCCCTCCCTGTGCATCTTTCTCGTTTCTAACGCACCCTCCCCACCTCCGAGCCTCCACATTTCATGAGGGATTTTAAAAACCGAAGATGTTCCTAAGAGATGCACAGGCCAGCACATTCACACCTGAACATTGTTGCCTGAGAATTTATTCAGCAGCGAATGTTTGAATGCCATGCTTAACGGTGGGACCCACTTGTGCGCAGGAGGACCAAGGTCCCTATGCTCATGTGGGAAGGTGGAGGGTGAGGGGGCGGGGCGGGGGGCCGTGAGGGGAGGAAAGAAGATAACTCTGTGTCTTTCAAGCTGTGGCTAGAAGACAGACTGCTCCCAGGGGACTGCCCTAGGCCCTTTCACTGCTTCTCATCTCTCACCCACATTCCAGACTCCCAGTCGAAGCTGCCAAAGGACCGGCTTTGTCAGCAGAACTTTCCGGCACAGAGCCCTATACACCCTCTGGCCCAGAGCCATTACTCCAAAGGCTTGGAACAGCCCTTTGGCCCAGTTTGCTCTCCAGACACAGCCTCATGGATAATTTGTCCTGAACCTTGAAGCAAGGGCAGAGGCTCCTTTTTTAGACGCTTCCTTTCCTCTCCATTACTGTCTTATGTTTTAAAAGTCTGGGTTGGATCAATAAGTATTAAATGTATCACATACTTATAACTCCTTTTGGAGGCCCCCTGTTTGACTCTCCCTTTTCTGACCCCTCATTCCCTGCCTTATTATATCACAAACACAGGATTACCAAGGATCCATCAGAAATCTTCCCCATCTCCTGCCTCTTTCTCCTATTGCCCACAGCATACAACTTAGCAGAGTCAACAATAGAGGTAATTCTACCAACAACAAAGAAAATAAGTTTTGTCCCCTCATCCATTTTATTTTTTTATTTTTTTTAAGATTTTATTTATTTATTTGACAGAGTCAGAGATAGCAAGAGCAGGAACACAAGCAGCGGGAGTGGGAGAGGGAGAAGCAGTCTTCCTCCCGAGGAGGGAGCCCGATGCGGGGCTCGATCCCAGGACCCTGGGATCATGACCCGAGCCGAAGGCAGACCGTTAACGACTGAGCCACCCAGGCACCCCTCATTATCCATTTTATTATGAATAAACCCCAACATGGGCCTTGAACTCCCAACCCTGAGATCAGGAGTTGCATGCTTTACCGACTGAGCCAGGCTGGTGCCCCCTCATACCCATTATCCATTTTTAAAGGCCCTTCTTAGGCATCTGAAAACTATGGCTTACACCACAGTCCTTCATCACCTTTTGAAGCCAGGAACTAGAACTTGGGCTCCTGCCTAATTTGTTGCTAAGGAAGGGATGAGAGCTGATAGTTCTTGGTTGTCTGGATGCTGTTGATCAGTAAGAGGATCCTGGTCAACACAAACACTTTTCCAGACTCCGCAAAATCCAGTTGGTTCTTCCACAGCCTGTTCTGGTGGCACCTTAGACCAGGTAGAGTTCAATAAACTTCCTTGAAATCTAGGAATTTACAGAGGTTGGAATTGCTCCCTCAAAGGCTAGAATGTCAAGAAGTCGACCCCTAGCTCTGGTCCTCTTCTTCATGGAGAGTAATTTATCTTTTTTTTTTTTAAGATTTTATTTATTTGAGAGAGTGCCCACAAGTGGGGGGGGCAGAGGGCAGAGGGAGAGGGAGAAGCAGTTTCCCCCACTGAGCAGGGAGCCCAACGCAGGGGTCGATCCCAGGACCCTGAGATCATGACCCAAGCTGAAGGCAGGCGCTTAACTAACTGAACCACCCAGGTGCCCCAAGAGCAATTTATCTTAATAATCAAAGAGTAGCACATTCAGGTGGACTCTGTTCCTGCTTGGCTTCAAATCTTACTGTTCAAAAATTCGCTCTTAACAGTACATAATAAGGGATGAGGAAAACGGGTTAGAAACGGTCCACAGGACCCTCTGTGAGAAAGGAGCCAAAGATTACAGAACTTTAGAATTTTTGAGTTTTATGACCTATATTCCCACACCTTCCTTCTGGAAGACAGCTCTTTGGAGAACTGGGGGCCAGAAACACGTTACAGAACTGATATTTCATGGCTCGGGAAGGATAACTCCTCTGGGGCTGCATCTCTGTCAGCTCCGCAGTCCTAGTTGCTCAAATCTTACCGAAGTTCAGATATGTTCAGGGGACCCCGGCTCAAATAACCCAACTCTCCCTCTCTGCCCTCCTCCAACTGGGAGGTGTTAGTAGTATTGCCCAAGGCTTCCCTGGAGTGGCCGGAATCGTTTCTGCTGGGGGAGACACTCCGCAGCCTGGGCTCTGGGGGACGGAGGCAGCGTCAGCTAGCGTGAGCGCGGGGGGCCCGGGGACATCTGCCTTACCTGGTTTGTTGTCGAGAGTTAAAGAAGCTGAGGGTAAGGGTCTCCTGAGAATTTCACTGAAGAGGAAGAGGCCGCAGGGAAACCGCTGAGGGGGAGAGATTATTCAAGGTGAATAACCAAGAGTGTAGGGTAGATATTCTGGGGCACCAGCTTTTCCAGAACACAGCCGAAATAGCTGGTTTTAAGTGATGACTTTCTTCCTAGTTGAAAATTCAGGGAAGGACTGGCAGGTATGCTTGCTTAAAAAGAGAGGAATTGTTGCAGAACTTTTGCATCAAAAAAAAAAAAAAAAGACTAAAGCTGAAATTTATTCTTTTAGTCTCTTTTGGATCCTCATCTGGGAGCCCCTTAACTTCATCTAAAACCTCTTATCTCTTAAAGCTACCCTTATTTGTCATTTCTTAGCCTGAACCTTTGTCAGAAACATCAGTCTTGACAAGTAGGCTGTGGGGCACCTCCTCCCAATGGGGCTCTAGGGAGTGACCGCTTGTCTGTGACATTCATGCTTCAGCCTAATGCCTTCTGTTGAGGGAGCTGGAACTCCCCGGCAGCCTGGGCCTTGTCGGGGCCATGAGAGGTTGGGGGCTGACCCTGCGGGCCTCAAGCTGAGGGCTTTCTGATGGACGTGGGACTCTGCTTTGCAGCTTGAAGAGCTATGATGGCGGTCAACAAGGGCCCAACCTTGCCGGATGGAGACCTCCCTGTAAGTAGCTTGAGAAGTGGGGGGACCACTGAGCGGGGGAGGAAGGAGCAGGGAGGAGAGGTTCAGGGGACTCAGAACAAGTTATGTCTAGATTATATTCCTCTTCCATTGGCCATTACGTCTTTCATTATTCTTGCCCTCAGTACCTTTTGCAGGGGGCTCTTAGAGGAGGGGGGGTGCCTACCGAAAACTGAGCACCTCGGAAGAAAAGAACAGAAATATTGGCTGAGTTGGTAAGGAGAGGAAGGGAACTACTGTGTTTTAAACCCTGATGCAAATGCACCTGCTTTGTCCGCCCAGGCGGGATGTAGATTCAAATGCCAAGCCGCTGCATTCTGTAACTCCGGGGTGTCGTGCGTGTTCTAGAGTATGTGAATGGCACCTCTCGGGGTTACACGGCACACAGCCTGTGCCGCATATGGGAAAGGGTTAGAGGAACATTATTTCCGGGGTTTTGTGTCTAGCCTGGTTTTCACTGTGACTTAGAGTGGTGTGACACCTTTAGGGGTACCTGACCCTTCCAGGCAAGGCCTCTCTGACTTAGGCACAGTTCAGATAGTGGGTGAAACTTAAAAACTGTGAGCCCATATAATGCCCATCTTGTCCCAAGTTAGGCTTTAGCTAACTTTTGCACTTGGAATCACCACCAAGTTTTATATTAAATCATAGAACACAGAGGCATAAAATGAACCAGTGCGTCATTAACCCATCCTAACGGTTGGTGGTTTATTCCCTTCCCAGGACCTCTCTCTCCCTCTTTGGCTTTGCCTACAACCACCACCGAAGGCTCTGTCCAAATGTTAAAGAAAATACTCTCTTGTTTACAGTCAGATTCTTTTTCTAGTTCAAATTTCAAACTCGCCTTCAAAATGAAAGCTAAGAAATTGTAGCCTGCTGTCATAAGTCTCCTTGATGGGTCTCCTAACTCAGCGGACAAATGGAAGAGACCAGGTCCTCACCTCCAGAGCAGAACCCTGCTACAGGGACGTAGTCAAACTGCAGAGAGCCCTGGCGTCTGAGTCAGGACCTGGGGAGCTTTCTCTCTTCACTTTTCATGTGGAGAATTCTTAGCCTTCCTGAGTGGACAGAAAAATATTAATACCCTTCACTAGCCACGACAGCCATTAATCAATCCTGTGGCCAATCCTGCCTCATCTGCGCTCTCCTTTATCCCCAGACCTTGCGATATTTTGAAGTGAATCTTGCAGAGAGGCCATTTCAGGCCTGAGTTGGAATCCTGACTCTGTCATTTACTAGCTGTGTGATCTTGGATAAGCCACCTCACATCTCTGGGTCTTTGTGTCCTCACCGGCAAAGTGCTAGTGCTGACATCAGAGGGTCACTGTTAGAATTCAGTGAGGTCTTGTCACCCAAGCACCCCAATCAGTGCCTGGAGTAAATATTTCCTCGTGCAGGACTAGAATCCACATTCTTTACTCAAGGACCAGTGTTTGTTCACTGAAATTCCCAGGTGACCTTAAGTTTCATTGTATGGCTGCATTAATAAGAGCACAGCACCCCAAAAATGAGAAGTGGCAAGTTCACTATATCCCACATGCTTAGACCACACCTGGAATGCTGTCTTCAAGTTGGAGTGCTGTATGTTTAAGAAAGACGACACTAAACTGTAGCCTAGCTAGAGGGGACCACCAGACCAGGGCGGTAAGCTGCGCTAGGATCTGGAGCTATTTAGCACGGAGGAAGGACCACTAAAGGCAGACATATTGCCTTCAAGTATGTGAAGGGCCAGCCCATGAATGATGAAATAAATTTGCCCAGTGTTGTTCCAGAGGGCAGAGGGTGGAGCAGCGGGTGAAGGCACATTGCAGCTCAGCAGCGCTGTCCAACGAGGGCCACAGGCCACTCTATGAGGGGCAAGGTCCATCCAAGGAAGTGTGTCAATACAAGCCTGCCAGGGAGGGGAGGAACGTGGGGGGATGGGGTCACTAGGTGATGGACATTAAGGGGACACGTGATGTAATGAGCCCTGGGTATTACCTAAGATTGATGAATCACTGACCTCTACCTCTGAAACTAATATTATATATTAATTAATTGAATTTAAATTAAAGAAAATGAAGAACTCGAGAACATTTTTTAACTAAAAAATTTAAAAAATAAATAAATAGAAGCCCTCCAGAAAGACTATGGGAAGCTCTTTTGCTGCAGAGGCTCCTGGAGGCCTAAACTTCTGTGATTCTGTGCAGTTGGGCAGATCTCAGCGTACCCCTCCTAGGCGCAGCCCCGACCCATTCATTTATTCAGCCAGCATTGCTGCCCTGGAGCTAGGCACTGGGAGAGGGACGAGTACACACACTGTGCTCAGTTTTCGGTAGGGACCCCCCCTCCTCTAAGAGCCCCCCGCAAAAGGTACGGAGGGCAAGAATAATGAAAGACGTAATGGCCAATGGAATGAAGTGGTGGCTGCTGATGTGAGGAGAAGGGTCAGGAAGCTTCCCAGAAGCAGTGATGCTCAAGCTGTGTCGTGAGGAAGCAGCATTCTGCCAGATAGACGGGTATGGGAGGGAAGGGGGCGCATGCACAGGCAGGGGACCAGCCTACGCAGGCAGGGAGGCCGTGTCCCAGTATCTCAGCAGAGCTCGGATTGAGCATAGCAGACTGGCTCTGGTTTTTCCTGTGGGCCATCCAGAGACCTCTGTGGCCTGGGTTCCTCCTAGGTTATTGGGACACAGGCTAGCCTCCCCAGTGGGCTCCGTGACCCAGGGCTGCCTTCCCGCGAGGTAGGAGCGTGCAGGGAACACCTTGATTGCCTGCCTTCCTTCCTTCCGTGCCAGGAGCAGGAGAATGTGTTGCAGCGGGTCCTGCAGCTGCCGGTGGTGAGCGGCACCTGTGAGTGTTTCCAGAAGACCTACACCAGCACCAAGGAAGCCCACCCGCTGGTGGCCTCTGTATGCAATGCCTACGAGAAGGGTGTACAGGGCGCCAGCAGCCTGGCGGCCTGGAGCATGGAGCCGGTGGTCCGCAGGCTGTCCACCCAGTGTGAGTCCTCCGGTACTGGCAGGCCACCGCCTGTCTGTCTGTCTGTCTGGTAGCTTGCTTGTCTGTCTGCCAATATGTCTGTGCGCCTTTTTGGCTGTCCGATGGCCTTTCTCACCACCTACATCCCGTTACATGATCTTCTCCACAGCTATAGATGATACAGTGAGAGACAGCTGTAGACACAGGTACAGATATGGATGTACATCTCTCCCCATCTGTAGGTGTCCCATCTACAGCCCAGTTGGCATTTTTCTGGGATGACAATGATGGGCCAAAGAATTGGCAGGGCAAGGGATGGGCAGAGCTGTGTGGGCAGTGGTGGGAGTGGGGCTCATGGTAGACCAGATGCCCACTTTGGCCCCAAATCCAGCAGCAACAGTAGGAACTAGCAGAGTCTGATACAGAAGCAGGGGCAGCAGACTCTAGGTCTGGCCTGGCAGAGCCTGGAGGGGCAGGGGTGGGGTGGGCGGGAAGGCATCCGGGCCCAGCAGCGGAAAGCTAGCAGCCTGGGCCCTGGAGGTGGAGAGCAACTCCGTACGGGCCCTACTACCCGACCCAGCCCTACTCAAATTGTTCTGCCCCATTTGAAAATATTGTCTCCAAGGAAAGACTCTCTCTCTCTCTCTTTTTTTAAATTCCAGTATAGTTAACATACAGTGTTATGTTAGTTTCAGCCATACAACATAGTGATTCAACCCTTCCACACATCACCCAGTGCTCGTTATGACAAGTGCATCCAAGGCAAGGCTCTTGACAGGGCTGAGGGAAATTCCAGCAGCACCAAGAAGTCTAGGACCTTCCACCATCCTGATTAGAAAATTATGGGTGCGTGAGGATTCTGCCTTGGGCCAGCCTCCTTGCCTCCAAACTCCGTCAATAACTTCACTCGGTCTCATTTTGCCCAGTCAGAAGATGGCCCAAGTCATCTGGGCTCTCTGCTGCTTGAGAATTTTGTGAAGAAATGTAAGCTATCTGGAGAGAGAATATATGAAAGCATAGAGAACTGATCTCCATGATCATGACTGCAGAGCTCTGTCTTCAGCAGCCCGTACCTCCTAGAAGCATCTATGTACTCTGGTACTTGCCCCCCGCTCTGGGGGCAACTCCTTTCTCTTCCCTGCCACCCTCTTCCCACCGTTGATTATCTTACTCCTAGAAGGTAGAAAGAAGGACATGGACAGTCCGGGGCCCGGGCCGGCTATGGCTTGGACTTGGTCACCTCTAGGATGAAGCAGTACCGGCCCTACCCCCACAGGGCCCACCCGAGGGCCCTGCTGCCCCTCCTCTCACACCTTGTCCTTCATGCCCACCCAAACCTCACCCAGACAGGGGAGGGAGGACAGGGAGGGAGAGGCCAGTATTTGTTGGTGATTCACAGAGTTCCTGTCACTTCCTCCTCACCACAACCCAGCACGTTAGGCACCATTAGTCCACATTTGACAAGTGGGGAACCTGAGGCTCAGGCACGCTGTGACTTACCCAAAGCCACACTCTGTAGATGCACGCACTGGGCTCTGAGTGCAGATCTGCCTGACTCCAGAGTTCCTACACAGAGGGAAGACACTGGCCTGGCCTCAAGGAGTCACAGAGGACGGGGAGCTAAAAGGGGCTGAGGAGCCGGGTGGGGAGCAACTCAGGTTCCAAGATGCTTCGGATGCAGCAGGGCTGGGGGGTTTTGAGGGCCCTGAGGTACCTTCCTTGACACAGAGGCCACTGCTAGGTCTTCATGGCTCACCCCACTGTGGCCTTCGCTTCTAGTCGTAGCTGCCAACGAGCTGGCCTGCCGTGGCCTGGACCACCTGGAGGAAAAGATCCCAGCCCTCCAGTACCCTCCTGAAAAGGTGAGCCCCTTTCCTCTTCCCTAATGTGCCCCGTACTCTGTTGTCCCACCTCTCAAGAGGAGAGGGCACAGGCTGACAATGCCATGACTGTCAGCCTTTCATTTCTATGGCAAGTGCCCTCCAAGCTTGGGGGTGGCCGCCTGCCCCTAAGGCCACAGTGGCCTTAGTTCTCTCCCTGTGGTGCCAGATGGAGGCAGGCTTTCTGGAAAGCAGGCACAGCCCAGGGGCTAACTCAAACAGGGGCTTGGGGTGGGTCCCACTGCTTCTAATCCCATGATCCCCCTTCCCCGCCCCAGGATACCCAGTGGGCCGGCACTGGACCACTTGGTAACTATAGTCACCTAAGATCAGGGGCCACACTCATCGGAGCTCAGGATTGCAGTCCCATGTCCTCAAGATCCAGCCCTTTATGGACCAGGAGACTGAAAAAGTCACTTTACCTAGCTGTATATTCATTGGGTATTTGCTAGATAAGGGCCATGTACAGGCGCTTTTGGGGAATAAGCTTCATCTCACTGACCAACTATGTACTCATCCCACAAACATTTACTGAGCCCGACAGGGGTTGCCAGGGGCCACAGTGCGATTTATGGAGCCCTCCCATTTAATCCTCTTGTCAACCGTCTGGGACGGGGTGGGTATCCCCATTTTACAGATGAGAAAACTAGTGACTTCGCCCTGGGCACACAGCCTTCAGTGGAGGCCACATGAAAGCAGGTCTGTTTGGCTCCGAGGCCTGTGCTCTTCACATTTTTCCAGATGAAGGGCATCTATGTCACAAAAGAGCTCCCAGACTATAGGAGAGAAAGATAAATTATTTCAATATGGAACTGGTAGGAAGATCAGCCACATCTCTGAATCAGTCTAAATGCAGATGGGAATGGGAGCATGTTCTGAGGGAAGGACAGACAAGACATTTGAGGAATTTGGGAGTGGAGATGCCTTGTGAGCATGATAATATTGAGACAGGTGTCATCAAGGAGGTGGCCTTTGGGGGCTAAGGTTGGTTAGGAAGTTGCCAGGAAGAAGTGGGGTGCAAAGAGGCCAGGAGATCCATGCACAGGGAGGACGGGAGCCCTTTCCCCTTAAAGCTCAGCTTAATCGAGGGGTCCAGATATTGGTGCCCCTCCCCTGGGCCTTTATTTTATTTTATTTTTAAGTAAGCTCTATGCCCAGTGTAGGGCTGGAACTCATGACACTGAGATCAAGAGTCACACGCTCTACAGACTGAGACAGCCACATGCCTCTCTCCTGAGCCTTTAAATGAGGCCGTCCTGGAAGCTGGGCTCAGGGCTACCAGACCCACAGGCCTGACTCCCCTCCCCATCTCCCCCAGATCGCCTCTGAGCTGAAGGACACCATCTCTACCCGCCTTCGCAGTGCCCGGAATAGCATCAGCGTGCCCATCACCAGCACTTCGGACAAGGTCCTGGGGGCCGCTCTGGCCAGCTGTGAGCTCGCCTGGGGGGTAGCCAAAGACACTGCCGAGTATGCCGCCAACACGCGAGCCGGCCGGCTGGCCTCTGGAGGGGCTGACTTGGCCCTCGGTGGTGTTGAGAAGATGGTAGAGTTCCTCCTCCCTTCAGCCAAGGAAGAGTCAGGTATCTACCATTAGGGGGGCTGGCAGACCCTTCTTGGGAAGTGAGTTGGCTGCCCGTGCTGCCTGAGTTGGCTGCCCATGCTGCCTGGGAATTAGTAAGAGGCAGCCAGGGCTCAGCCGGCCACGGCTCTGGAACAGGGAAGGCCCAGAAAGTTTTCCAGAGGGATCTATCCTAATTTAGCCTCCTCTCCCCATTTGTGAGTGGGGAAACTGAGTGACCTGAGTCACCAGCTCCACTTGTGGTAGAGCTCGGGTAACCACTTTTCGACCCTAGACACAACTTCAGCTTCCCCAGCACCCCCTCTCTCTGATCAGCTTTCCTTGCTTTCCCCCAAATCCCATCCAGCCCCTGCTCCAGGACAGCAGCAGGCCCAGAAGCCCCCCAAAGCCAAGCCGAGCCTCATGCACAGGGTTGGGGCCCTGGCCAACACCCTCTCTCAACACACCTTCCAGACCACAGCCCGGGCACTGAAGCAGGGCCACGCCCTGGCCATGTGGATCCCAGGTGTGGCACCCCTGGTGAGTGTCTGCCCAGAGCTCTGGCTGACCCCTAGCCTGGGTCCCTCCCATCCCACCCAACTCCACCTCTGGTCCTAGGAACATTCTCTCCTCCAGCTTGGGCTGGGACTTTAGGTTTAAGGTCAGGAGGCCTTAAGGGGGGGGGAGGGCCAGTCCTCTGGGCTTCAAGGAGAAGGGAAAGGACAGGTTGTGAGCCGAGGACACTTCTGTCTCTCTCCCTCTCCCTCGGAGTCCTACCCCCCAGCCTTCATCCTCACAAGGGAGCTTCTTGCGGCGGGCCCTCCCACCTATGCGGGAGCAGAGACCCCTAGCTGCTATCCAGGGACCAGAAGTGTCGCCTGTAAGTAAGCAAGGTCCCAAATGCCTTCTGCTGGGGAGAGAGTGCTGGCTGGGCTGCATCCCTGACTCTGACTGCCCACAGGTTTTAAAATTGCCCCTTTAGAGTTCTAATTTGCATCTTACTTGCACCTAAGGTAAAGCTGTTTTTTCTAGGCCCAGGCAGGGCTAACTCCCCACCATACCCCACCCCCACTGTGTATTTTAGCAGATATAAACTGGATTTTTTTTTCATAAGAACCTTTATAAGAAACAAAGGCCGAATAAAGGAAAACAAAGGAAATAAAAGTTAAAACTTAAAGCATAAAGGTCAGCAAACAAAACAACCACTTCTCAGCCATCATTTGAATAACATTTTTAAAAGCATCATCAGGCCTCATTCATTCAAACAAATGTTTGCTGAGAACCTACTATGCACCAGGTTCTGTGGCTTCAGTAGGGATACGGGAGTAGTGGTTCTCTTCTGTCCCCTGCACTGGGGGATCATTTACCCGTAGGGGCTGCGACTGACCCATGTCCCAGCCTTACGTGTAGTAGGGAGGGCCTGCTGTACTGTGCAACCTCAGGCACCCTGTTCACACAGAACATAATGGTGTCCCCTGAAGCTGTATGATAAAGAAGCCCTGTTTGGGGAGTTCCCTAGGGCTAGGAATGAGCCAGGCTGTGCCTCAAGGGGGCACCAGCCCACCTGCCCAGGTCTGTTTCCACCCATGGGACACTGGGGTCCCCTTGATTTTTTTCACTCTTTAAAGATCTCCAAGTCTCCAAGGAGTATCTATTAAAGCTAAACATGCCTCCCCTGCCAAGACCCAGCAATTCAACCCAACAGAAATGAGAGCTTACGTCCCCCCATAAGACAGGTCAAAACGTTCCTATCAGGCTTTATCCTTAGCCAAGAACTGGAGACAACACAGATGTCCACCAACAGCAGAGTGGGTAAATTGTGGTGGGTCTACATGGAATATGACACAGAAGTGACAAGGAAGGAGCTATCTTGACTTGCGATAGCAGGGATGAGTCTCACAACACAATGTTGAACAGAAGAAGCTATTCGTGAAAGAAGACCCATCGCATGAGTCCATTTATATGAAGTTCAAAAATGGGCAAAACCACCCCTCTGTTGGCAGAGGTCAACATGTGGTCCCTCGGGGGAAGGGTACTGGCAGGGTGGGAGGCACCCCCACGGGGGACTTCTGGGGTGTTGAAAGTGGCCTCTATCTTGATCTGTGGTAGTTACATACGTGTGTGCTTACAAAATGTCACAGAGCTGCACGCTTCCGATGTGCGTGCCCCAGGTGTGAGAGTGATCACTCAGTGACAAATCTGGGGGACAGTCCGCTGGGGCCTGGCCCCTGGTGAGGGCTTTTGCCCGCTGGGGCCGCCCGGTCCTCTGCAGGCGTGTGAGGCCAGCAGCTCACCGGCCCCCCCCCACCCCCATGCAGAGCAGTCTGGCCCAGTGGGGCGCCGCGGCCGCCATGCAGGTGGTGTCCCGGCGGCAGAGTGAGGTGCGGGTGCCCTGGCTGCACAGCCTCGCCGCCCAGGATGAGGACCACGATGACCGGGCAGACACGGAGGGAGAGGAGACTGAGGAGGAGGAGGAATCTGACACCGAGGAGAACAAGCTCAGCGAGGTAAGGCCGCGAGCGGAGGCCGAGTGGGGGACGTGGACGCCTCAAGTTCCCACAGCCCACTGAGGGGACGCGAAGCAGAGGCTCGGGGTGGGCCTCGGCCCCCAGACCCAGAGACGTAGGGCGTGCAGGCTGCGTTGTTCACCGCACCCCCAGACGGCCGGCTAACAAAGTACTTCCGTGCCCTTCTCTCAGCTGACCCTCACAACAGCCCCAGAAGGTAGGCAGGGCGGAGACTGTCATCCCCGTTGTGCAGGTGAGGAAGCAGGTCCAGAGAGGGGAAGTGACCTGCCCAAGGCCACACAGCTCGGAAGAAACCGGCGCCCGCGTTCTTTCCCTCCAGCTCTGGGGGCGGTGGGGAGAAGGGCCCCGGGGCGCGCCGCCGCAGGTGCTGACCTAGCTCTGGCCCCCAGGTGGCAGCCCTGCCCAGCCCGCAAGGCCTCCTGGGCAGCGTGGCCCACGTGCTGCAGAAGGCCGCGGGGAGCACCGTCTCAGCCGTGATGTGGGCGCCTGCGGCTGTGCTGGGCTCGGCGGCAAGGATGCTGCGCCTCACCCCGGCCCGCGCCGCCTCCCCCATCAAGGGGAGGGCCATGTCCCTGTCAGACGCCCTGAAGGGCGTCACTGACAACGTGGTAGACACGGTGGTCCACTACGTGCCGGTGAGTCCCACCCACCCCAGGGGCCTGGGAAGGACGGGTAAAGCAGATTGGACCCAAGGGGCTGCAGGGGGCCTCCTTTCCCCAATCTCCTTGGCACCCCAGAAACATTTTGAGGAGCTATGGCCTTGATGGGGGGGCCCTTGCCAGCCCCAAGAGTATAGAGACGGTGGCCCTGGCCTGAGACCCTGCCCCACAGCCCCCCTTCCGACCATCAGTCTGGGGGTCCCCAGTTAGCCCAGCCCTCGCCTCAGGGCGTTTGCATGCTGCTCCCTGGGAAGGGGCTAGAAGGAGGCTTCCAGGGCACCCTGGGGCGGGGGGTGGGCTCTGTTCCAGGGCACAGCTGCGGCGCCATCCCAATCCTGTCACCTATTAACAAAAGGAAAAACCCAAGAGACACCGATACTGTCTCTCTGGCAGTCCCTGGGCCCCTTCCCAGAGCAAGGCACAGGTTGTGCAGGTTCCAGAAGGCCCAGTCGGGCACCCACCCTTTAGTGAGCTAGGGTTGGGGGCGGGGGTTAGTCAGTCCCTCAAAGAGGCACGCCGGGGTCTTGGCTGCCAGCCTGTTTACCTTGGGCTCCACACAGGGCCAGGCATGGGTCCCCTGACCCTGGCTGGGACCACGTGTGGGCTGTGCTTAGCGCACGGCTCAGGCCCAAGGGATGGTGGGAAAGCCGCTGACTTTCCACGGAGCGACCCCAGAGGGAGACCCGAGGGGTCCAGGCACTTTGGGAGGGGGGGGGGCTGCCTGCCTTGCCTTGGGGGTCTGGGCCGAGGAGACCATGGGAGAGGGCAAGGCGTCAGCGGTCTCCCCTGCTCCCCCGCCCGCGTCCCACACCCCAGGTTGTGCTCTCCGTAAGGCCGCTCCTGGGAGGGGTGCATGCGAGGGGCCCGGAGAAGCGGTGGATGGGAGGCGCAAGGACGAGGGGCCAGGCCGGGGCCCTAACACGGCTGCCGGGCCCTCAGCTCCCCAGGCTGTCGCTGATGGAGCCCGAGAGCGAATTCCGGGACATCGAAGAGGCCGAGCGCCGGGAGGCGGAGCGCAGGGCTTCCGGGGCGAGCCCCGAGCCCGCGCCGCGCCCCCCGCAGCCCCGCGGCAGCCTGCGACCCGCCCGCAGTGCCGCGGCGCCCCCCGGCCCGGGGCCGGAGGACAGGGCGGACGCGCCCGCCGCGCCGCGCCCGGCCTTCCCCGCGGTGGCCCGCGAGAAGCCAAGGCGCAGGGTCAGCGACAGCTTCTTCCGGCCCAGCGTCATGGAGCCCATCCTGGGCCGCGCGCAGTACAGCCAGCTGCGCAAGAAGAGCTGAGCCCCGCGCCTCCGCCCGGCCGCCCGCCCGCCGCCCGCCGCCCGGAGGGCGAGGCCGGGACCAGCTCTCCGCACAGCCGCCGAACCTGCCCTTCCGAGTGAGCGGGGCCCGCTTCCAAGTAGTCCCCTGGGAACCCGAGTCTCATTCCCGCGGCGCTGCCGAGGCACGCATTATCTTTCTAGCACCGTTTTGGGGCTTAGCTGTCCGAACCTATTTTTAAGAAGCGTCAGAGCGGCAGCTTGCTTTGGCTCTATGCCTTGTTGTTTTGTTTTGTTTTGTTTTTTAACCAAAGGATTAAGCGCCTGACTTGAGCTCTCACTTCTTTAACCAACGTGTGGCCAAAGGACATTTGACTGTTTCCAAAATTTAGATCCATCCTCCGTAGACAAAGATTAAGCAGGGGGCGCCTGGGTGGCTCAGTCGTTAGGCGTCTGCCTTCGGCTCGGGTCATGGTCCCAGGGTCCTGGGATCGAGTCCCGCATCGGGCTCCCTGCTCGGCGGGAGGCCTGCTTCTCCCTCTCCCACTCCCCCTGCTTGTGTTCCTGCTCTCGCTGTCTCTGTCTCTGTCAAATAAAAAAATATCTTTAAAAATAAATTAATAAAAAAGATTAAGCAGGAGTCTCTGATATATGTTTAAGGCTCTGAGCTCAGAGATTCCTCTGGGTATCCAGGCTCTCGGCAGACTACTTGAAGGGAGCGACAATTAGGTGCAGAAACTGTTGCATGTTTATATAAATAGTACCCTCCCTTTCCGAGTACCCAGTACCCTTCACAGGGTGAATCCCGGCCTGTGCTCTGTAGCGCCACCTCCTGGCTCACAGTCGCACTTCCATTTGCTTCCTTCCTGATTTCATCTGTGCGTTCACTCTTCCACCATTGCTGGCGCCCCCGTGGCGGGGGGACGACAATGGTGGCCCGTTCACCTTATAAAGAACTACGTAGACCATATGTATGGACTCTGTAGTAGCCACAGTTCATTCCAAGTCCTATTTCTGAAAATGTCAATATTTGGTTAATCTAGGGAATACATACATATAATTTAAAAATTCAAATATTGCAAAAGGGTGTGTGTCTTCCTCACTGAGTTCCCCAGTTCCCCTTCGCAAAAACCACCCTGCGGTCAGTCTCTCGGATATCCTTCCAGGTACAGGCTGCGCATGTGCAAGCCCACTTTTTTCACACAGCTGTGGGATGTGATCCTCTTTCTTCATTTAACAATACATCTTAGAGATCTTTTTGTATCAGCACCGTAAATCCTCCTTGCTCTTTTTAATGGCCATGTAGTAATGCTTCATAATGTAGATATGCTCGTTGATTTAACTGGTTCCCTAGTGGTGGACTTTCAGGTTGTTTCCTTTCTTTTTTTTTTTTTTTGGTCCTGCAAACAGTCCTACAGTAAATGTCTGTATGCAAAATGTTTTGTGCAGATGTGTAGGTATATCTACAGGAGAAATTTATAACTTGGAATCATGACATGTGCATTTATTTTTTTTTTTAAGATTTTATTTATTAGAGAGAGAGCACAAGCAGCGGGGAGGGGTAGAGGGAGAAACAGACCTCCCGCTGAGTGGGGAGCCTGATGTGGGACTCCATCCCAAGACCTGGGATCATGACCTGAGCTGAAGGCAGACACTTAACCAACTGAGCCACCCAGGCACCCCAAGAGTATGTGCGTTTTAAATGCTGTTAGATAACGCCAAGTAGCCTTCCAACCCAAACTCAGTTTTTCTTGTTATTGTCATCTGCAGCTGCACAGGTAATTACTACATCTCTGTCAGTCCTTTTAGATGTCCATATATACATCCTCCAAAGGCCCCCCTCAGACCTGTGAGCTCCCTCTTGGCCCCCACTCTGTTGCATACCTGAAAGCCCAGCTTTCTGAAACTGACTCTGGATCCTGGCAGATCTTTGGTGTAATGAGTCCTTGGCCTTGATGCTTGGGTTTGGAATTTGAGGATGGACATGCACGGGTGGACATGGCCAGGACTCAGAGCTAGCCTTGGGCACCCCACCCCACCTCTACAATCCACACCACCCCCAGCAGTTTCCTGGGGAGGGAGTGTGATCTGACAAGAGGGGCCCTTGTAAGCTGATATGACAGGGGCTACAAAGATAGAGTCCAGCCTAGCCCTGGCAGGGCTCCCGTGGGCAGTTGCTGGTGCAGTGACCTCAGGCAGAAACAGCCAGCTGTCTGGACTCACCTGCCCACACTGCTTTCTTCCTGGAGCTTGCGAAACCACACTCCTGACAGTCCACTCCTCCATTGTCCTGTGGCTCTTCCTTCTAGACCACACCCCAGTTGGCACAACAACTGCCCTCTCAGCAACCCAGAAGAGCTGGGGCCCTGACAGGGCCGTAGCAGTGAACACACTTGCTGGCCAGGCCCATACCCCTCACCTCTTGGGGTGCTGGGGGCCAGCATATGGAATAGCACAGCTCAGGAAACAAACAGCTGAAGTTGTAAAGGTTCTATCATTAAAAATCTCTTGATTAGGTAGCAAAGTGCTCTGAGCCTGGCCCTTGGGGCTTCTGAACACTTTTTGAAGAGAAATGAGAGCAAAGTATCTCCTCGAAATGACAGAAATGTGCTTCATTGTCTGGTGTGGGACTTTTCGCTGTTCCAAGAGACATCACTTTGGCAACTCTTGCTCACGTGGCTGTGAAGATTCATCCACACTCATCTTTGGACACTCATGACCTCGGGAAACCCTGCCATGTCACACTGGGATGTCAGGGCCCCTCTCCAGAGAAATATCTTACCCCCTCTCTTCTAGTCCAGCTCACAAAATGCACCTCAACTCAATCACAACTTTTGGAGATGGAAAAAGAACCATTACCAACCACAAAATACATTTATCCATGCAGTTATTTACCACTTTTTTCTTACATAATTATTTAGGATCTTAATATCCGAAGGACTTCTGTGTCTGGAGACAGATAGCCCTGTGACTTGGCTTTCTTGCTCATTGTATGAAGCAGAATTTTCCTAAACATTTAAACACTTCATACTTAATCAAAACTTGTAAGATGCATAAATCAAATTATTTTAAATCTTGAAATGTTGGTTACAAACAAAAGTCAAATTCTCTTACATATTCCTGTAAACCCTGAGTCAGTGGAAACTTCTACATGTCTCACCAGCACCTCACTATAGTTAGCAGGCATCCAGAGGTTCCCCTGTCTGCAGAGAGGGGACAAAGTCTGCGTGTCCTGCTGGGTGGACCCTTCTTCTACCCACCACTCAACGTAAGAGACAGAATGTGAGCGGTACCGTTAGAGCGTCCTGTCTGGCTTCTCCATTCCCACCCTGGCCCTGCCCCCGGAAACCATAATCTGGAATTTTGTGTTTACTGTACCTTCGCTTTGCTTTATAGATTCCTTTCCTGTGCATATACCTCATTCCAATACTATTTCGTTTTGCAGGCTTTGAACTTTAAGTGGGATTATATGTATTCTTCTGAGACTTATTTTTTTTCACTCAAAATGAAGTTCCTGAGAGTCACTCATTTTCACTAGAGATTGTTTTTTTATTATACAAATATTGCTGTGATCTGATTGTATTCCCCCTCCAAATTCATATGTTGAAATCCTATCCCCAAAGATGATAGGATAAGGAGGTAGGGCTTTGGGGAGGTGATGAGGTCACGGGATTAGTGTCTTTATAAAAGAGGCCCCAGAGAGCTCCCTTGCCCCTTGCACCATGTGAGGACCCAGCAAGAGGCACCGGCTATGAACCAAGAAGAGGGCCATCACCGGAACATGACCATGCTGGCGCTGTGATCTTGGACTTCCCAGCCTTCAGAACTGTAAGAAATAAATTCCATTGTGTATAAGCTACCCAGTCTGTGGTATTTGGTGACAGCAGCCCAAATGGACTAAGACAAATACGTTTTATATTTAATACGTATGTAAAATTAGTATATTAATATCAAGTATATTAATTTAGTCATTTGTATTAGAATTGATTCCGTTTTGAGAGATAGAAAGCCCTAAATAACAATGTGTATCAGTCAGCCTTTGCCATAATATTGCTGCATAACAAATATCCTACAGATTGTGGCTATGACAGCATGCATTTATTCTTATGTTTGGGGGTCAGCAGGTCGACTGTGGTTCAGCTCACCCCTGTGGCACTCCAAGTGGCTCTGTTCTGGCCTGTGGATCATCTGAACTTGGCTTCAGACTGTGCATGACTTCAGATCTGCTCCAGGTGTACTATTTCAGGGATCCAGGGTAAGTAAGGGTCAGTGGCTCTCTGGGGCATGCTCTCCCACAACAAATCACAGCCCTCTGCTTGCATCCTGTCTCCTCAGATTCCATTGGCCAAAGCGTGTCAAGTTCCCACCAACGGGGAGAGTGATCTGCTTTACTCAAAGTTCACCAATTTATATGTTAATCTCACCCTAAAATGCCCTCACAGAGACATCTAAAGTAATGTTTGACCAAATATCTGGGCAGCCCCAGGCCCAGTCAAGTGGATACATAAAATGAACCATCACATTTGCCAACACCATGCAGACCTGTCTCATGTTCATATTCTAAGCCGTCATAGTCATTCTGGAAGTCAAACATTACAGTGGTTACTTCCCGGGCAGCAGCCCTAAGCCATGTGGTACAGGAGATGTGAGGGAAAGCAGATCTTAGGGCTCCCAGGGAAAGTTCCTTTGATCTGAAGAGTGCAGCATGATACCGTGCTCTCTTCCTCCTCTGGATGTTTTATGGTGGAAGGTGATGGCTGGGGAAAGGGACAAAGCCAGGTCCTCTGTCACACTGCCACTGACCCAACCTGCCCCAGAGCCTCCTCCCTCTTGTCTTTCAGCTGAGATAACACACAGCCTTACTGTTCAAGCCACATCGAGTTATGGTTGTGTTCCTTGAAGCTGAGGGCTTCCTAATATAGATCGATCCAGAGAGACTTGGTAACTTCTACAGCCTTTAATTGCACTGCCTGTCTATGACAGGCAATCTTCTGTATACATAATAAATTTTGCTACTACAGCAGAGTTCAATTTTTCTTTTTCTTTTCTTTTTTTTTTTTAAGATTTTATTTATTTGCCAGAGAGAGACATAGCAAGAGAGGGAACACAAGCAGGGGGAGTGGGAGAGGGAGAAGAAGGCTTCCCGCTGAGCAGGGAGCCCGATGCGGGGCTCAATCCTACGACCGCGGGACCATGACCTGCTTAATGACTGAACCACCCACACGCCCCCGGAGTTCAATTTTTCTAATGACATTTAACACCACAAATATGTTTTTAGATTTTAATTAAAATTCAACCACACGTGGCGCTCCCAGTGTAACCAGTCCATCAGAGGTCACGGAGGTGAAGACACCATCTCCTTGAAGTGGCTGGTGGACGTCCCCATCACCTCTCCTGGTGCCAAGTTTCCCCGGGGAATGACTACAAGATGCAATTCCATCTCACAAATGTGACAATGTGAGAAAATGTGAGTCTTAGAAATGAGGGAGCATTTTTTTTTTTTTTTGATGTGGGGAGATAGACATTTCTACTGTTTTTTTGGGGGGGTTCAGGGCTGAGAGTACAAAACAGAGGTGACTGAAGACGGGACCCTGAGCTGAGGACAAGATGGCCTCCAGATGTGGGCCTTGACTTCTAAAGCATAAAATGCCATCAAGGGGATGCTTCTTTATTCTCTAGATGTGTCCTAAGTGCCTTTCTGTCACTTTGTGCCTACGATATGAAAACATGAGCCATAGTGATCCATATCCATATTTCTGCTAATGCAAAAAGGTTTTCCTTCCTTTCTTCAATAACTTTTACTAAAAACCTCTATGGAGTGACGGTGCCAGACCATGGGCCAAGGGAAAGAGACACAGGGGTAAATAAGGCACACTCCTCTCAAGGACCTCTCAGTAGGTCAATGGACCTACTAATGGCTTAGTAGGTACAATGGACAAGTGACAATATGTGTATTATATGTGTGTGTAATATGTACGTATGTGCTTGTATATCATAGGGCTGTAGTCTGAATGTTCGTGTCCCCCTGCAGGTTCATACGTTGAAATCCTAACCCTCAAGGTGGGGCCTTTGGGAGGTGATTAGGTCATGAGAGTGGAGCCCTCGTGGTTGGGGTCGATGTCCATATAGAAGAGGCCTCAGAGAGTTAGCTTGTCTCTTCTGCCACATGAGCACACTGTGACCTGGACCCTCTGGGACATCCAGGAAGTGCGCCCTCATCTGACACTGAATCTTCCAGTGCCATGATCTTGGACTTCCCAGCCCCCAAAACTTGAGAAATAAATGTCTGCTGTTTATAAGCTGTCCCTCCGGGCATCTGACATTTTGTTATATCAGCCTGAATGGACTAAGACACAAAGAGAGTAAGAGTTGGAAGACATTGACCTCCAAGACATTGACTGTTCTTACCTGCCTCCTTCATACATTGTGCTCTTTATTAGTATTATTACTGTTTTAACTGGCGTGTGTTACGGGACAGGGGGGAGACCAGTGAAGAGGCTCTCCAGTGGCCCAGATGGTGGCTTGGGTGGCCAGGGTGTAGAGGACGAAGAGCTTTGCCTGGACTGGAAGCTATGGGGGAGGGGCAGTCAGGATGAGAGCAGGAGACAAGGATGGCTGGAGTGCTGGGGTGGACAGTGGAGGACACACTGGAAGTGATGTGTGGGGGCAGTCCCTTGGGCAGCCCCTGCCCAGGTAAATGCAGGACGAATACCTCTGCAAGGTTCCCACTAGCTGTTCACCCAGAATAACCTCCCTAACTAGAGAGGTTGGCTGAGAACTCTACAACCTCACCTCCCCGTGGCCTCTTTCTGGGGCACTTGTCCCTCCAGGAACCCGAGGCTGGGTAGCCGTGCAGTCTACCAATAGACCAGTGGTTCCCCTGCTCATTTTAAACTGGGGGCTTCCAAGCCAGGGCTGTGGAGCCACGCCTTGTCAGGGCCCGCCTTGGTGAGGCTCCCCCAGGGGCAGCCTCCATCCTGCTCTCTGTCTGGCATGCCGGCTTCCTGGTGGCATCCACCTTCCCCCCCTCCCCCACCTCCCGGTCTTGGCGGAGAAGGGGCACAGCGACGACTCTGATGTGAGTGCAGAGGGTGTAGCCAGGGCCCATTCACACAGCGTGGAGTGGGCCCCCAGCCCAATCTCGAAAATCTCCTGGGGGATGGATCCTTCTCAGCTTTAGAGAGAAAAGCAGGGTGGAGGCTTCCTGGGGATGCTTTGCTGAGCTCTGAGGGGGCGTAGGGAGTGCTGCGAAGCGATACAGGGGTAGCAATGGCGGGAGGAGAGAAGGTCTGCACCTGAACGAATGAATTAATGAACAAACAGTAGCTTATCTTTCATCCACTGTTACTCAAGAGTCTACGGTTGGAAAATCCAACCTCCCCTCGCGGAGCGAGGTCTCCTTGTTAGCTTTCGTCTTCTCACCTGTTGCAACTTGCATTGTAAGATATAGGTGCCCCGCTCCATGAGCAGGTGGGCTTCTCCAGCTCGGAGCATCAGGCGGGCCGTGGTGGTCGCCGTGTCCCCAGAATTCCCCAAGTCTGCGCTGGAATCAGAGAGCAGCGTCTGCGGCCCCGGACCACGCTGGGCCCCCCACCCCTTGGGACGTATGACCCCGCCCCCTGACGAAGCCCCGTCCAAACCCCGCCCCTTCAGCCCCGGCCCCGCCCCGTTTGCGGACAGACTCCGCGGCGCCGCCCGGCTAGCGCCTCCGCCCGCGAGCGCCCAGGCGGGCGGAGTTGCGGGTGAGGGGCGGGATGTTTTGGGGGGCGGGGGTCCCGATGACGGCATCGGAGCGCGCCGCGCGGAGGCTCGGAGCCTGACTGCACCGCGGGGGGACTGTGCTCCCACCCAAGCAGGTGGGTGCGGGCCCGGGAGGGGTGGAGGTCGAGGACGGGGTGGGTGGGGGGAGGCGCGCGCTCGCCCCCTCCCCGCGCAGGCCTGGGCCGGGTGGCGGTGGGAGCCGGCACCTGGGGAGCTCCCACCGAGCACGAGGAACCCCCATCCTTGCGTACCAGCCTCCTGGAGGCCCCTTCCTGGGCGGGCGAGAGCACCCCCTTCCCTAAGTCGGGGGCCTGAGGCCAGCATCCCGGGCCTGGGCGGGAGGAGCGAGCGCCGTCGCTGCGAGGGTCGGGTCCGCATTTGTAATCACTTTTCCAAACTCCGGGAGCTCCTGTCCGGTGCCCGCCTCCTCCAGCGCCCGACCGCACCGGTGGAGTTGTCCGGGCGCCCTCGGCGCGCGGCGCTGGAAGAGCTCAGGGTGCGGGGCGCGCGGAGGAGTCCACTGTATTGCGCGATGGTTACCGCTGTGTTCCCAGGGCCCGGCACCCGGGAGGGACTGGGTGAGTGAGGGAACGAACGAACCGTTACGTGTGTTGAGAGTTAGTGACAAAGTGAGGACTGTGGGCCCGGGGGTAGGGGGCGGTGTGGACTGCGGTAAGAGGAGAATGGGGACGGGGAAAGTTTTTTGGATGCAGTTTCATCATCACTGTTGGGCAGCTGCTAAGCGACCGACCTTGTGCTGGGCGCTGGTGATACAGCACGAAGCGGGACAGCAGGGTCCCTGCCTCCCAGCTCCCTCTGCAACAGAGTAGCCAGTGGCTGGTGGGAGCACCACTGGGCGCTGTGTGTGTGTGTGTGTGTGTAAGCCCGGGAGAGATGGAGTGTGTTGCAAGCAGAGAAAGGTGAGCAAAGGTGGGGTGCAGGAGGTTAGTAGACAAGGTAGGCAGGGCTGTTAGACTTTTGAATATCAAGGGCAGTGGGGAGCCTCTTTTGGGAGTGTTTAAGCAGGAGAGTAACAAGATTGCATTTGCAGTTTTGAAAGATGCCCCTGGTTGTCCTGGCGGAGGGCACAGGGAGGCTGAGAGCAGTGAGGAAGCTGGTCAAGAGGTCAGTGGCCAGGACCCGGGTTTGGCCATAGAATGGGGAGAAGCAGGTGAACCTGAGAGATATTTAGGAGATGGAATTGGCAGATCTGGTGGCGGGAATTTGGTCTCGAAGGATCTGACTGTTTTGAAGAAGGTGGGGCCGGGGGTGTGAGGTGACAAAGGCAGAGATTATGGAGACCCCGGTGGGTATCGGGGAAAAGAGTTCCCTGGTGTGGCGGTGGTGGTAGTGGGGGGTGTGTGTGTGTCCTAGGAGATGGGGTTCCAGGGGAAGGGTACAGCTAGAACACAGAAGCCCATGGGCCTATTTTGCCAGTGATGGGAGCCATGAAGTGTTACCTGTAGGACTGAGTCGGCCCTTGCAGTATTTGGGCGCGAGGCTGGTGCAGAGGACGCTCTGAACTTTAATCAGCCTCCCTCCCTGCTCTCCAAGGTCAGGAGCCCCAGGATCTGGCTCCAGGTCACCTGCGGGGTGGGTCCAGCCCCTGGAGTACAGGTGCTGATGGGAGGGGCCTCTTCCTCTCTCTCTAGGGCCAGGAGGAGCCCCCCTCCCCGACATGGGGCTGGAGACCCAGAGGCTGCCAGCAGCTGAGGAGGCCCCGGTGAGGGTGGCCCTGAGAGTCCGCCCGTTGCTGCCCAAGGAGCTGCTGCATGGGCACCAGAGCTGCGTGAGGGCGGATCCTCAGCACAGCCGCGTCACCCTTGGGCGAGACCGCCACTTTGGCTTCCACGTGGTGCTCGATGAGGACACTGGGCAGGAGGCTGTGTACCAGGCCTGTGTGCAGCCCCTCCTCGAGGCTTTCTTTGAGGGCTTCAATGCCACGGTCTTTGCGTACGGTCAGACAGGATCCGGGAAGACATACACCATGGGGGAGGCCAGTGTGGGTGAGTGACCCTGCTTGAGGCCCCGGGCCCCGTGCTGAGGGGCCTCGCTGTCTCCGAAACTTCTGCCTTTGCCATTCCCTGTCGAAGATGGGAGCGCTCGGGCAAGGAGAGCAGGTTTCCTCCTCAGATCTGCAGCCCAGTGGGGGGACCAGCCATGGCAGTAGGCTGACCAAGGGAGGAAGGGAGAGTCCTTGGAGGGGGGGTCTTTCAACTCCAGAAACGAGGTCACACTGTGTGGTTCTGGTGATCTCGGCGGGAGGAAAGGCAAGAGAAGTCGGCTTGTATCTGGAGGTTGTCGGGATGCCTGCCAAGGGTCAGGAATCCGTGTTCAAGTCAGAGTCAGAGTAGTTGGAATGGGGACGGTCCTGGGAGAGCCATGCTTTGGCTGCCGCCTGGTGAGGGAGCAGGCAGTTCAGTGGGGCTCGGGAGCAGACTCTTGGGAGATATGCTTTGGGCCAGTTGAAGAAACTGCCCCCATTTTCACTGCCCCCATTTCTCTTAGGTTATAAAAGTATCCGTGTTTGTCATGCAAAATTAGGAAAATACAGAAAAACACAAGCACAAAAGAAAACTTACTTGATAATTGCTTTTCAGCCCTGTTAGCATTCCAGTTTCTTTCTCTGAAGAAATTATTTTGCCTTTAAAAAATGGGATTATACCCATTCTTTTATATCCTGTTTATTTTTCTTAACAATCTGTCATAAACATTTCTCTATTTCATTATTCTTCAAGCTAATTTTTTTATTTTTTTTTTCAATCTAATTTGTAAGTGGTGGCTTGGCATTCTATGGTGTATATGAGATAATTTATTTAACCAGATCCCCTATTGGATCTTGGGACTTTTGCATTGTTTTGAAGTTGTGAAGAGTGCTGCTCTGAACATCCTTGGGATAAATTTAGGAGGTCCTTTAGATAACGGAGCATAGACTGTGGTAATGAGCTCCCTGTCCCGGGGAGTAATCAAGCCAGGGGTATCTGATGATCTATCAGGGATGTAGTGGAAGGGATGCTTACATCGTGAAAGGAGTTGGTGGGACCTTGAGAGGTTGCTTCCAACTCTGAAATTCTATAATTCTGCCTGTCCACCCTGGAGCATGGGCTGGCTCAGGCTACCCAGCCATCCTGGCCTCTGCTGTTGCCTTTATGCTGGAGCCCCAGCCTCCAGTTGCTGGCAGGGGCCTTGCGGCCTTGAGCCCTGTCCAGCTGAAGGCATGGTGGCAGGAGGCTCTGTGGTGTGTCCCCAGCTTCCCTTCATGAAGACGAGCAGGGCATCATCCCACGGGCCATGGCTGAAGCCTTCAAGCTTATCGATGAGAATGACCTGCTGGACTGCCTGGTGCATGTGTCCTACCTGGAAGTGTATAAGGAGGAGTTCCGGGACCTGCTGGAGGTGGGCACTGCCAGCCGTGACATCCAGCTTCGGGAGGATGACCGGGGAAATGTTGGTGAGGAACTCCCAGGGCCTCCACTGGCTGGGAGTGGGGCTTCGCCTGCTAAGGGGTGGTTCACCTGTCTGGGAGGGGTACCTCCTAACTGGGGAACCCAAGCTCTGGAAGGTTGTGCCTTCCTGTCTCCTGTCGCCACTGAGTTCAGTATATACTTCTGTACTCAGAGTGCAAGGCATTGAGGTGGGCTTGGGACAAGCTGGAGCCCCGAGGCCCGAGCCAGGATGAACAGGACACGCCACCCCCTACCCGCCGGGTGTCCCGGGCACGGGGAAGGGGCACCTGGGTCAGGAAGAGCCGTAGAGGGCCAGCCCTCTTCTGCCTGCCCTCCTGGCGGGTCAGTCCCGGGCAGCCCCTGGCCGGGGCTCACTGCCTTCCTTGCCCGCAGTGCTGTGTGGCGTGAAGGAGGTGGACGTGGAGGGCCTGGACGAGGTGCTGAGCCTCCTGGAGATGGGCAACGCGGTGCGGCACACGGGGGCCACACACCTCAACCGCCTGTCCAGCCGCTCACACACCGTCTTCACCGTGACCCTGGAGCAGCGGGGGCGCGCCCCCAGCCGTCTGCCCCGACCCGCTGCGGGCCAGCTGCTGGTGTCCAAGTTCCACTTCGTGGACCTGGCGGGCTCG
Organism: Eumetopias jubatus; assembly: GCF_037043125.1. NCBI lineage: Eukaryota > Metazoa > Chordata > Mammalia > Carnivora > Otariidae > Eumetopias > Eumetopias jubatus. The sequence continues at coordinate 123,370,667 of NW_028274813.1, forward strand.
GAGAGGGTGCTCAAGACGGGCAGCACTGGCGAGCGGCTCAAGGAGAGCATCCAGATCAACAGCAGCCTCCTGGCGCTGGGCAACGTCATCAGCGCCCTGGGTGACCCCCAGCGCCGCGGCAGCCACATCCCCTACCGGGACTCCAAGATCACCCGGTGAGGGCCCTGCGGCCAGTGGCCCACGGGAGCAGGGGCCCCTCTCGGGCTGCTGAGCGGGAGGAGGCGAGTAAGGGATGGGTCCCGTCTGGCTTCCGGGGCGCGCCGCCCACCAGTCCAAGGTGCCGGCCCGCGGGGTACGATTTGGGGTCCGGGCGCGCTGGGGCCCCTGACGCGCCCCACCTGGCGTCCTCAGGATCCTCAAAGACTCGCTGGGCGGGAACGCCAAGACGGTGATGATCGCCTGCGTCAGCCCCTCCTCCTCCGACTTCGACGAGACCCTCAACACCCTCAACTACGCCAGCCGCGCCCAGAACATCCGCAACCGCGCCACGGTCAACTGGCGGCCCGAAACGGAGCGCGCGCCCGAGGAGGCCGCGGCCGGCGCGCGGGGGCCCCCGCGCCACCGCTCGGAGACGCGCATCATCCACCGCGGCCGGCGCGCCCCCGGCCCCGCCAACGCCCCTGCGGCCGCGGCCGCCGCCGCCGCCGCCGCCCGCCTGGGCGCCGAGTGCGCGCGCTACCGGGCCCGCACCGACGCCGCCTACAGCCTCCTGCGCGAGCTGCAGGCCGAGCCCGGGCTGCCCGGCGCCGCTGCCCGCAAGGTGCGCGACTGGCTGTGCGCCGTCGAGGGCGAGCGCAGCGCCCTGAGCTCCGCCTCCGGGCCCGACAGCGGCATCGAGAGCGCTTCAGCCGAGGAGCAGGCCATGCAGGGGCCCGGCGGGCCGACGGTGGCCAAGGGCCAGGTGTGGCCCCGGGGAAGGAGGGAACGGGGAAGGAAGAGGTCTTCATATAGCCAGCCGTGCCCCTGCCCCTTGTCCATCAGCAGAGCACATTCCCTATTCAGAGGCAGTACTGCTGATGACCTCGATCACATTCCTTACCCTCCCCGACCCTCAGGATCTCAATCTGTGAAATGGGGATAACATTGGTATCTACCTCTGGGCATGTTCTAAGGGCCGAAGGGGTACCAAGTGCCCAGCCCAGCATGCTGTGGAGCCTCAGTAGGTTGTTCCTAATAATAGTGGTGATGTTATTATTGTTAATAAGAGTATGATTAATAATGACAAGAGATGGTGCAAATAGCTTGCAGGGGGGACCACTGGCAGGGTGGGCTCTGGAGCCCCGATTGCTGCCAAGGCTTGCAGTAGAGTAGCCAGCTGGGCTAGGGGAACTCCTGGCCGTGCAGAGGGAGGGCTGGGGTGTCCCACAGACAGGCAGGCTTGTCCTGAAGCCTCTCTCCTTGCCCCTTAGGACGAGGAAGGGGCAGTGCAGTTGCTTGCCCTGCAGAGCCAGGTGGCCCGGCTGGAGGAGGAGAACCGAGACTTTCTGGCTGCGCTGGAGGACGCCATGGAGCAGTACAAATTGCAGGTGGGGGGCAGGCTTCCTTGAGGTGAAATTCAGCTAAGTTTCCCGGGAGAAGAGGGAGTTAGCCAGGGCAGGCTTCTGACAGGGTGGAAAGAGATTGGGGAGGAACAGAACGGTGAGGGTGGATGTGCGGGATGGCGATGAGCGGGATGAGAGGTGGGACTGTAGGGGCAGCGGGTCTGGTCCCTGGAGTCAGGCCCTTTTGTCCCAAGGTGACTGGGTCAGCATTGCTCCTGGCGCCCTCTGGCGGCTGTGATTGGCATGGAAGTGGCGGACTGACGGAGGGAGGGATAGGACCTAACGGGGTGGGGTGAGTTTGACCCTGAACTAGTGCGGGGGCGGGGGGGGGGCGGTACGGGGGCCCACGAGGTGTTCAGAGGTATTGGGCCCTTCTCGGCTTTAGCCCAGAGAGGGTGGGGTGGCCTCAGACGTGTTCTTCAGTTTTCTGTCGGCATCCCTGCCCTCCCCATCCGCGTCCCCCATCAGCCCCCGGGAACTTGTCTTCCAGAGCGACCGGCTGCGGGAGCAGCAACAGGAGATGGCAGAGCTGCGGCTGCGGCTAGAACTGGTGCGGCCTGGCTGGGGGGCCCCAGGGCTCCTGCAGGGCCTGCCTCCCGGGTCCTTTGTGCCCCGGCCTCACACAGCCCCCTTGGGGGGTGCCCACAGCCACGCGCTGGGCATGGTGCCCCCTGCCTGCCTTCCTGGAGATGAAGTTGGCCCCGAGAACTGGGGAGAGGTGAGGAGGTGGCGAGGCCGGGTGTCTGTTGAACTGGACAGCCTCGGGCAGGGGAAGGGCGGTGCCGGGGAATGTGCCCCTCACCCCAGGCTTTCCTGGGACCAGCTGGGAGACGCCCCTTTCTAGTGCCCCTAGAAGAAGGGCCAAAATTTGGGTGACTCTGTAGGGCCGCTCAGAAGGATCTGCTGCCATTGGGCATCCCTGGTCTGGCTGCAGATTGTGGAGGTTACAGAGGGGATTCTGGCTTCTGGCTGTGGATGGGAAGCTTGCATACCTCCAGAGATGGGGAGCTTATCACCTCTGAAGTTACTTCTTCTGTTTTTGCAAGTTTACTTTTCCATGAGCCCTAATCTCCCTGAGCTTGGCTTCCTACTTGGGACCTTTTGGACAATGGCCGCTCCTGCATCCTCCTGAAAGCTCTGGGTTATCTCAGCTGTAAAAGCCCGAGGCGCAGAGGAGAGGGAGGGTGTGAGTTTGGCAGGAGTCTGTTATACACCCACCACTCGGGCAGAGTGTTGTTGGTGAGATAAAGACTTGGGTACAGATGGTCTGTATAACAGAGATAGGGCAGACTGTCACCTGAGGAGTCCCAGGTGCTGTGGGGGGCGGGGAGCTCCTGCTCCAACTTGGGATGGGCAGGGCCGGGCATGGGGGCAGCACCAAGACTGGTGATGGGAAATGCCTGGTGGAGGGCGCCCTGGAGCCTTCCTGTCCTGAAGCCCTTGGCACTCCCCTAGCAGGTGACAAATGGCAGAGAGGCTAGAGCCACAGCAGAGGCAGACAGGCCCGGAAGCGGCTCTTCAGCTGCCTCGGAGGAGGAGGAGGAGGAGGAGCCCCCCCAGCGGACCCTGCACCTGCGCAGGTGAGTGGGACCAGCTGCCACCCGACAGAAACCACCTCAGGGCCCGGGCTGGGCTGGGGGAGGACCCCGCTGTGGTCTCAGGGTGCCCTCACCTCCATTCCCCCGTGCGGTTGGGAAGAACAGATGGGGGCGGGGGGCTTGGGACCCAGAGTTCTCACTGGGGTGAATGTGCTGCAGGGTGGGCCGAGGCTTCACGGTTCTCAGGCTTCAAGGCAGCCCTCAGTGCCCCCAACAGCCCAGCACCCCCTAAGCTCAGCCCCCTGGCCTCAGCTTTTCCAGACTAACACCCTGGGGTTCCATTGGCCCTGAGGGGATAGAAGGCCCAGTGGCTTCTCTTCCTTCCTCTGGCTGGGAAGGGTACAGACTCCTGCTTCTGTCTTCCAGAAACGGGATCAGCAAGTGGAGCCAGAGGGTGGGGGCCTGCCCAGGGAGTCCACTCGACAGGAAGGGCCCAGAGCTTCACCTTGAGGAACTGGGTGCAGCCATCCCGGGGCCCAGAGGTGAGCTGGGTCCGGGGCAGAGAGGGCTCTGACCCTCCCCTCCGTGGTCCTGCACTGGCCATCCTGGGCAGTCCACACCTCATCCCTGGCTGCCCCTGCCCAGGGCATGCTTCTTCTCTCCCCCGCCACCCCCTGTTGGGGCAGCGGCCTTGACAGTGGGCTTGTTACAGTCGTTGGTGGGAGCAAGGCCCTGGCTCGACCCCGTCAGACCCCCGCTGCCATGGCCTCTGAGTGGCGGCTGGCGCAAGCTCAACAGAAGATCCGAGAACTGGCCATCAACATCCGCATGAAGGAGGAGCTCATTGGCGAGCTGGTCCGCACAGGTGAGGTGGTGGGCTTTCGGGTGGGTCTCCCACCTGAGGGTGGTTAGGAGCAGGGGCCAGGTGGTTTAAGTTAGGTAACCAGCTAGCCTCTTCCAGCTGTAGGACCTTGAGCAAGTAGGATAGCGCCTCTGTGACTCAGTTTTCTCATCTCTAAAGTGGGGATAGTAATTGTCCCTGTTTTATGGGTTGTTGAAGTGAGTTAATTCAGCTGAAGTAATTAGGCTGGTTCTCGGGAAGCATTACCTATGAGTAGTGGTATTTACTAGTTGTCTGCTGTGTGAGGCACTGTGGGGCACACAGACCTCTTGGTCTTAGGGAGCAAACAGTGTCCCCAAATCATGCTCTACCACTGGTGACGTGTGTAAAGGGACTGGGAACGGTTTGAGGTAGTGACCAGCTGAGAGTTTTTATTTTAATAGTTACATGTTTGTTACAAAATGCCTGATGAAAAATTTCAAACACATGAGGAGACTGGACCAGTGGGGCCCTCCCCCCGTCACCCAGATTTAGTGTTACAAGGTTTTCCCCACATTGATCTCTCCCTTTTCTCTTTGCTGAGTGTTTTGAAGCAAATCCCCAGCATCTTGTCATTTGGCCCCCACGCATTTCGGTATGCCTCTTTTTGGACATTTTAACCAAAATGCCATGAGCACATCTAACAAAACTTCCTGTCACCTGGATGCCCAGAGCACGGCCATCCCCGCAGCTCCTCGGCAGGTCTGTGGACCGCTGGTTTGCTGGAACCCAGCTCCACACGTGTCCCACATGCTGTGTGTGCTTGTTAGGCCTCTGAAGTCTCCCTTCTAGCTCCTTCTCAAAGTCCTGTAGAGTGTTTGAACCCCCACCCCCCCAACCCCATGTTCTCGGTTTGCCTGTTTGTTTCTTTATGTTGTTATTTAACTTGTTCCTCTGTCCTCAGATGTCCTGCAAATGGAAGTTAGTTCTAGAGGCTTAATAATATGCAGGCCCAAGCTCTATGTTTGTTAGTATGTATTAGGTAAAACTAAAGCCAATTTAACCCATTCATATCCCTGGATTGCTGTTACCGATAAGGCTCATTTAAAAAGCGAGTGATTTAAAAGAAAGTAGATTAAGTAACTCATGGTACCGGTGGTACCAAGGCTTGGCAAAACCCGTGCAGGCGCCCCTGGCTGGCGGATGACTGGAACCTCTCCCAGGGGTGTGAAGGGATGGTCCTCCTGGGGGAGAGGGGCGGCCTGTGATGAGCCCCCCGCCCCCGCCTTCTTCCAGGGAAGGCGGCCCAGGCCCTGAACCGCCGGCACAGCCAGCACATCCGGGAGCTGGAGCAGGACGCAGAACAGGTGCGGGCTGAGCTGAGTGAAAGCCAGAGGCAGCTGCGGGAGCTCGAGGGCAGGGAGCCTCAGGACGCTGGCGAGCGCTCCCAGCTCCAGGAGTTCCGCAAGAGGGTCGCTGCCGCCCAGAGCCAGGTGCAGGTCAGTGTTGGGACCCCGGGGTGGCGGCTGGAGTCCTGGGATCGAGACACGTGGGTCCCAGGGTCCAAGTTCACTGGAACCTGTGGATGTTCAGGCCCTTGTGCCCCCAGCTTCCGGCTGGTTTGGTGAACACCCTCCCGGCCTCCCAGGGTGAGGCTGGTGTTACACAGAAGTTGGCAGCCTGGGGAGTCGGCTCAGCTTTAAGCACGGCAGAGGCAGGGAGGCCAGTCCTGCCTGGAGACCAGTGAGAGGGGGAAGGGCGGGCATCGAAAGCAAGGTACCCATTCCTCATGCAACGGTCCCCTCCCAGTTCCCCAAGCACTTATCTCTCATTCCATCCAGCCTCTGTCTTTCTACCCATCCGTCCATATGTCTGTCTCATCCATACACCTGTTTATCATTTTGTTGGTTCATAACCCCCTCTGCAGCTTCCCAGGTATAACCTGAAATGGGTCCCCACGCTCGGAGGGAGAAATGGAAGAGACAGCCACTCCAAGTGGGAAGGTGGCAGGTTTACTAAGCAAGGGAACTTGTCTTGGGTGCCCCTCTTTCTGCAGTGGGCTCTGAGCCATCAGCAGGGGGTCTGATGCACTTGGAGGTGGCTCCTTTGGTGGCTCTCTGGCTACAGTAGAGGCAGATGCCCCAGCAACAACGTAGGCGCATGTAAGAGAGAATGCACAATAAGACACTGATTCCAAAATCCAGTGACAGCTTTTCCTAAGAGCCCCATGATTCGAACCACTGATTTAATAAGTTCCCGAGGCTGGGGGTTGGATCACTCAGGGCATTCACTTATGTCCTTATGTGATTTAATAAAGATCATACGTTAGCTGGTACATCAGCTGCGAACACACCACATTGTTTGGATAGTGGCACCCAGGTGCCTCCTTGTGGCGTGATAATGTCTCAGGCCATCCTATTTTGGAGAATAGCTGTTCTCTTCAGAGACATTTCAGTGTTCGGTAACAACAGACTTTGTTGGCTATCATCTAAGGCTTGCTGGATGAATTCGGTAAGGGCTTCTATGTGTGCTGTAACCTCCAGGCCAGTGAAGGGAACCAAGATGGCAGCCACATCTTGGGTGGCTCAATTAAGCGTCTGCCTTCAGCTCAGGTCATGGTCATGGGTCCTGGAATTGAGCCCTGCGTCAGGCTCTCTGTTCAGCGGGGAGTCTGCTTCTCCCTCTCCCACTCCCCTCTGCTTGCGCTTTCTTGCTCACTGTCTCTCAAATAAATAAAGTCTTTTTGAGAAAAATAATAATACTGCAATAAACATAGGGGTGCTTATATCCTTTCGAATTAGTGTTTCCATTTTCTTTGGGTAAATACCGATTACTGGATCATCATATGGTATTTCTATTTTTAGTTTTTTGTGGACCCTCCATACCGCCTTCCATAGTGGCTATACTGATTTGCATTCCCAGCAACAGTCCATGAGGTTTCCTTCCCCAGCCCCCCATCCTCACCAACACTTGTTATTTCTTGTCTTTTTTATTCTAGCCATTCTAACAAGCATGAGGGGATATCTCATTGCGGTTTTGATTTGCATTTCCCTGATGATGAGTGACTTTGAGCATCTTTTCGTGTGTGTGGGCCATCTGGAAGTCTTCTTTGGAGGAATGTCTGCTCATGTCTTCTGCCCATTTTTAATTGGATTATTTATCTTTTGGGGGTTGAGTTGTATAAGTTCTTCATCTCTTTTGGATACTCACCCCTTAATGGATATGTCATTTGCAAATATCTTCTCCCATTCCGTAGATTACCTTTTAGTGTTGTTGATTGTTTCCTTTGCTGGGCAGAAGCTTTTTATTTTTGATGTAGTCCCAACAGTTTATTTCTGTTTCTAGTTCCCTTGCCTCAGGAGACCTCTCTGGAAAAAAGTTGCTACAGCCGATGTCAGAGAAGTAACTGCCTGTGCTCCCTTCTAGGATTTTTATGGTTTCAGGTCTCACATTTAGGTCCTTAACCCATTTATTTTTGTGTATGGTGTAAGAGAGTGGTCCGGTTTCATTCTTTTGCAGGTAGCTGTCCAGTTTTCCCAACACCAATTGTTGAAGAGACTATCTTTTTCCCATTGGATATTCTTGCCTCCTTTGTCAAAAATTTACCCTATAAGCACGGTTTATTTCTGGGCTTTCTGTTTTGTTTTGTTGATCTATGTGTCTTTTTTTTTTTTTTAAGATTGATTTATTTGAGAAAGTGCATGCCCAAATGGAAGGGGCAGAGGGAAAGGGAGAGAGAAATCCTCAAGCAGACTCCTCACTGAGTGGGGAGCCCAACACAGGGCCTGATCCCAGGACCCCGAGATCATGACCTGAGCCAAAAATCAAGAGTCAGACGCTTAACCCACTGAGCCACCCAGGCGCCCCTCTGTGTCTGTGTTTGTGCCAGTGCCGTGCTGTTTTGATTACTACAGCTTGGTAACAACATGGAATCTGGGATTGTGATACCTCCAGCTTTTTCATTTTCAAGATTGTTTTGGCTATTTGGGGTCTTTTGGGTTTCCATACACATTTTAGGATTGTTTGTTCTAGCTCTGGGAAAAAGTCAGTTGGTATTTTGATAAGGATTGCATTAAATCTATAGATTGCTTTGGGTGGTGTGGACATTTTAACAGTATTTGTTCATCCAGCCCATGAGCATGGACTGTCTTTCCATTTGTGTCATCTTCAATGTCTTTCATCAGTGTCTTAGAGTTTTCAGAGTACAAGCCTTTTACCTCCTTTGTTAGGTTTATTCCTAGATGTTTTATTATTTTTGGTGCAGTTGCAAATGGAATTGTTTTCTTAATTTCTCTTTCTGCTGCTTCATTATGAGTGTGAAGAACTGCAACAGATTTCTGTACATTGATTTTGTATCCTACAACTTTACTGAATTCATTTGTCAGTTCTAGCAGGGTTTTTTTGGTGGAGTCTTTAGGGTTTTCTATATATATAGTATGCCATCTGCGTATAGTGACAGTTTTACTTCTTTCTTACCAATTTGGATGTCTTTTATTTCTTTATGTTGTCAGATTGCTGTGGTTAGGACTTCCAGTACTATGTTGAATAAAAGTGGTGAGAGTGGACATCCTTGTTTCGTTCCTGACTTTAGGGGGAAAAGCTCTCAGTTTTTCACCGTTGAGTGTGATGTTAGCTGGGGGTTTATCATATATGGCCTTGATTATGTTGGGGTTTGTTCCCTCTGAACCTACTTTGTTGAGGGTTTTTATCCTGAATGGATGTTGTCAAATGCTTTTTCTGCATCTATTGAAATGATCGTATGGTTTTTATCCTTTCTCTTATTGAGGTGATGTAGCACATTGACTGATATGCAAATATGGAACCACACCTGCATCCTGGGAATAGATTCCACTTGATCGTGGTGAATGATTTTTTTAATATTATTGTTGGATTTGGTTTGCTAGTATTTTGTTGAGGATTTTTGCGTCTATGTTCATCAGAGATATTGGCCTGTAGTTCTCTTTTCTGGTAGTGTCTTTATCTGGGTTTAATATCATGGTAGTGCTGGCTTCATAGAATGGATTTTCCTTCTATTTTTTGGAATAGTTTGAGAACAATGGGTATTAACTCTTCTTTAAATGTTTGGTAGAGGGGCGCCTGGGTGGCTCAGGCGGTTAAGCGTCTGACTCTTGATTTTTGGCTCAGGTCATGATCTCGGGGTCCTGGGATCAGGCCCTGTGTTGGGCTCCCCACCCAGTGGGGCTTATGCTTGACTCCCTCTCCCTCTGCCCCTCCCCCTGCGCATGCTCTCTCTCTCTCTCTCTCTAAAATAAAATTTTTAGGGGCGCCTGGGTGGCTCAGTTGGTTAAGCGACTGCCTTCGGCTCAGGTCATGATCCTGGAGTCCCGGGATCGAGCCCCGCCTCGGGCTCCCTGCTCGGCGAGGAGCCTGCTTCTCCCTCTAACCCTCCCCCCTCTCATGTACTCTCTCTCTCTCTCTCATTCTCACTCTCTCAAAATAAATAAATAAATCTTAAAAAAAAAGAAAGAAAGTCAGCTACCTCTCCCACTCTTGAAAGTAGTGGCCTCATGAGGAAGAGGTCCTATAGTGCCCTGCAGTGCAGGGTCCCATTTTCCCCAGAACCTGGTGTTTCCAAAATATCTCGTATGTGTGTTGTAGGCACCCTAGTGTCGTGGCTGAGCCACTTCTGCCGTCAGCCCACTCGTCTGCAGTGGCTCTCTTTGCCCGTCGTGGGCAGGGTTTGGGTCCGGTGCCGTAGTGGGCCAGGCTGGGACCACCCTGGGCTCGAGCTGAGTCAGACTAGGCATTTGCCAGAGCTATGGCAGCACCGAACTGCAGGGCCCTTTCCCTTTGTTCTCCTCCAAGAAGCTTTCATCGGTGCACGCAGCCTTTAGTCAGACCAGATGTCTGCCCCCAGCCCGCTGCTGGGGCCGCAGTCTGACTGCCCCCGACCGGGGCAAGAGTCACTTTGGAGCGGTGCTGGCTCCTCTCAGGGCTGTTTGCACACCGCCATGCCCGTGGCCCGCGTTGGGATGGGCTCCTGCCAAGCGTGGATTGGAGGGGACGGAGATGCAACACGCACAGGGGCAGGGCATCCAGTTTCAGCAAGGTTTGCGGGCTGGTTCTCTTGTGAGAGGGAACCTGCCGCCATGTCTGGGACTGACCGTGGGGTGGGAGGGGGCAGAGCTGTAAAGCGTGGGGCACAGAGTGTTTGCAAGGTTTGTGCCCTTCTTCCAGGGGAGGAATCCTGTCTCGCTGGGACTCAGGCAGGCCCGGCTGCAGGGGGCAGATCCGCTTGAGCACGGTGGGATGGGATCGGGGCTCAGTGTACGGAAGTTAAGTAGTGAGTGTTGGTGCTGCCTGGTTCCTGCAAGTGGCCAAGGATTGATGCTGGGGGACAGAAGAGGGAGAGGGTGCCTTCCAGCTCCTTTGTTCCTGGAGGAGTCTCGCAGTGACCTCTGTCCCTCCAGAACGCCTCTGAGATTAGTGAATTACTCTCCCTCCCGTAGGCGCCAGGCATTTTTCAAACTCCGGCTTCTGTGCTGTATCTCCTTGGCCCACGTGTTGTGCCGTCTCTTTCAGGGTGGGGACTCGGCTTCCTGTCGCCCTCAGGGCTCTCCCGGAGCTGAGCCTGCTCAGTTTTGTAGCTGGCTAGCTGCTAGTTGTAAGAACTCTGGAAATTTGGCCCCTCTGGTTTTTAAAGCCAAATGCTATGGCGATTGTCTCCCGTGCGGGCTCCCTGGTGCGAGGGTGTTTCTCTCCCTCCTCCACTTCCTTGGCATCTGTCCCCCTCCTGTGGACAGACCTGGGGTCCAGTTAGCTCCTCGTGGCTCTGCCCTCCCCGCCCCCTTCAGTGTGCCTCTTCTGTGCATTTCGTTGTAGAGTTTGTTCTGCCATTCTTGGACTGTTTTCTGCGTTGTTTGCTCCGATGTGTTATCTACTTGTACCCTGGGATGAGGTGAACCTAGGGCCCTCCTACCCGCCCCCCCCGTCCGCCCCCATCCCTCCCGCAGCTTTCGGTGTCCATTCAGCTTTTCACTGTAGCGCTCCAGCCACGCATCACTGCCCACTCACGGCTGAAGCTTTTACTGAGACTCTTCATCTTCTGGAGGCTGTGGCCTGGACTTGGGGCAAGGAAACTGCGACAGCAATTTGCAAAAGGTCTCCCCCCGCTTTTTTCTTTAGTCTCTGTGGGCAGCGCTTTGGTTATCTCCTCGGGTGTTTGTATTTGGAAGACATGATGAGATTTACAAACTTAAGGGACAGAGAAAGCATGCAAGTTTTCTTCTTGGAGTTTTGGGGTAGCTGCTCTTTACATTTTTCCTTGGCGGGGGCGCCTGGGTGGCTCAGTCAGTGAAGCGTCTGCCTTCGGCTCTGGTCATGATCCTGGGGTCCTGGGATCGAGCCCCGTAGGGAGCCTGCTTCTCCCTCTCCCTGCCCGCTCCCCCTGCTTGGGCACTTTCTCTGTCAAATAGATAAATAAAATCTTTAAAAAAAAAAATAATAAATGTTTCCTTTGTGTCAGGGGTCAGAGGGATGGGCCACTTCGTCTGCTTCCTCTTCAGTTCCCACAACATCGTCCTCTTTGTTCCGATCGCCTTCCTAGAGATTCCATCTCTTACCGTCTGGACCAGGCTTTGTCACAAGCCCAGATGCTGATCGGAGGTGTCTTGTGCCCTCCTCCACGCACGTGCTTCTTACTCTGCCTTCCCACCTTGTCCGCCAGCCCGGAAGGCAGCAGACTGGGAGACATTCCCACGTCCGTCTCTAATCTCCGCTCTTCTAACTCTACCTCAAGCCACGGCCTCTAGCTGGGCCTCAGGGGCCACATGAACTGCCCACGGTCGAGGCCAGCCCACCACGCAGCCTTGCCTTCCGCTTCTTTGCCACAGCCCACGGTCCCCTAAATCAGCCAGCATTTTCAGGGCGCCCCCATACTCATATTCACGCGGCCATCCATAAGCATCTGAGCTAGGCACTGCCCCTCTGCACACACAGGCCGGTGGCTGGCTCAGGAGTTCCCCTGATGCCTTTTGCCCCGAGGCCCATTTCTTCAGTGGTAATCTCCTTGGGAGCTTCCCGGATGTGATCTTAAATCGGTCCCCACACGTGGAGGGTGGGGAGAGACCAAAGAGGCAGCCACTCCAGGTCGGAAGGTGGCAGGTTTAATAAGGAAAGGGAATTTATTGACAAAGCTTGTCTTGGGTGGAGCCCTGTGCCCACCTGCTACATCTTAAAAGTTTACCAAGAGGCCTTAACTGGGTTCAGTCTTATGAACCATGCACTGTTCTCAGCTCCACATCACCGTCTCAAGGCTGTGTCCCTGGAGCCCCTTCTGGGAGTGGGAAAGGCAAGCGGAACCCACATTCCAAGGACGGGGGAGGGGGGGCAGGTGCCTCTGATCAGCCGGGTCCAGCTCATGGGTCAACCAGTGATCACATCTTTCGATGACCTTCCCCAACACATTCGGTCACAGTTGATGTGACCCGCTGTTCATCCATCCATCTGTCTTTCTATTGCCTTTTATTGATCCATGCCCTCATTATTAATCTCTTCATTCTGTTTTTTTTACCCTTTTATGATCCCATCCATCTGTCTGTCCACCCTTCCATCCATCCATCTTTACAGCTGTCCATCCCTCATTCCTTCCTTTTCTCTGTTCAGGTATCCGAGAGACATTTCAGTAGAATGATCGAGACTGTGGGCTCCGCAACCCGACTGCTTGGGCGTGAATCCCAGCTCTGCCGTTTACTAGCTGTGTGTCCTTGGTCAAGTTTCCCGAGCTGTCGGTGCCTCAGTTTCCTAATGTGTGGGGATAATGATAATCCTGTTTTTCCATAGGAAGGCCAGGATCACTTGATACCAAGCACTCGCTGGGTGCCTGGTACGTAGAAACTGTCAGACTGGCCACCTTCACGAGTCTTCTGAGGTCATTGGTCCATGACCCCCTGGACTTCTGTGTCCCCCTCTGTCCGCCCCTCTGTCCACTCCCCGTCCTTTGGTCCTGCCCCCGCTGGTTGGCTGTCAGGCGTGCTGGCGGCGGCCCAGCGGAGGCTGTGTCGGTCCAGGTGCTGAAGGAGAAGAAGCAGGCGACGGAGCGGCTGGCGTCGCTGTCGGCCCAGAGCGAGAAGCGGCTGCGGGAGCTCGAGCGGCACGTGCAGCTCATGCGACAGCAGCAGGGGCAGCTGCAGAGGCGGCTTCGCGAGGAGACGGAGCAGAAGCGGCGCCTGGAGACGGAGATGAACAAGCGGCAGCACCGCGTGCAGGTCGGGCTTGGGTCAGGGGAGGCGCGGGCGCTGGGGAGGAGGGCGGCCGTGGTGGGGGGGGGCCAGCAGGCTGCATGTCGGGGCCGCTCTCCCCTCCCCCCCCCCCCCCCCAGCCGTGGCTGTGTGACCGCCTAAGCTGGTCGCTTGGCCTCCCCGGGTGTGTTCTTTGGCCTGGAAGGGAGGAGGGCCGTGGGCACCGCGAGGCTCGGGAGGCGAGGCGTCTCCACAGGAGCTTCGGGGAGCACGGGCAGCTCTTGGAGAGACCCGGCGCCCCCCACGGCCCCGTCGCTGAGCTGCTCGCCTGCTGTATCCCCAGGAGCTGGAGCGAAGGCACGAGCAGCAGCAGAAGATCCTGAAGATCAAGACGGAAGAGATCGCGGCGTTCCAGAGGAAGCGGCGCAGCGGCAGCAACGGCTCCGTGGTCAGCCTGGAGCAGCAGCAGGTGGGCCTGCGTCCCCGGGAGCGCCCACACCCGCCCTTCTCCCCCCCAGCCCTTCGGCCCCCCGGGGCGAGAGCTGAGTTCCCTCCCCGCCTCCCCCACCCTCCCCTAGAAGATCGAGGAGCAGAAGAAGTGGCTGGATCAGGAGATGGAGAAGGTCCTGCAGCAGCGGCGGGCCCTGGAGGAGCTGGGGGAGGAGCTCCACAAGCGGGAGACCATCCTGGCCAAGAAGGAGGCCCTGATGCAGGAGAAGACGGGGCTGGAGAGCAAGCGCCTGCGGTCCAGCCAGGTGAGGCCCCGCACACAGGGGGAGGCCCCGCACACAGGGGGAGGCTCCGCAGGGCGGCCTCTTGAGGGAAGGGCCCGCAACCTCCTTAGCGTCAGCCCCGTGAGGACGGGGCTTGCTCCCTCCCCGACCCCTGGCGGTGCTGCCCCCAGGCCCTCAGCGAGGACATCGTGCGAGTGTCCAGCCGGCTGGAGCACCTGGAGAAGGAGCTGTCGGAGAAGAGCGGGCAGCTGCGGCAGGGCAGCGCCCAGAGCCAGCAGCGGCTGCGCGGGGAGATTGACGCCCTGCGCCAGGAGAAGGACTCACTGCTGAAGCAGCGCCTGGACATCGACGGCAAGCTGAGGCGGGGCAGCCTGCTGTCGCCCGAGGTAAGCCCTGCTGCTTCCCGAATGTGCTTTTCCCGCCCGGGAGACCCAGAGAAAGGGGGTGGCGGCCAGGGACATGCTGGCCTGGCCCTGCCGCCGGCTCTGGCCCCCGTGGCTGGGACACCTGGGCGCCCCTCCGCATCCTGCACGGTGTCGGCCCGTGTGTCCCACGCTTGGGCCCCCCAGGTGGGAATGAGTGTCAGCAGCACATTCCCACACCCCACGGCCAGTCCCGAGCAGCAGGGAGAGCCTCGTTGCAGTCACCTCAGCCCCGCAGACCCTCTGTGGCCTCCGTGGCAGTCCCGCCATGCCTTCCCTTCGGCATAGAGTGTTTGGTGCTCCCTGCTGTAGATCACGGGAGAGCTGCTGTGGAAGGCAGCCTCTGAGAGCCCTGGCCTCCCCCTGGGGTCAGGGCTGTGATGGAAACTGCCTGGCCCCTGTCATAGCAGGCAGGGACCCTGCTCCTGACGTGCTGACTGCCTGCTCAGGACGAGGGGACATGATGTCTCCCTCGTGGCCAGGGGCTGTCGTTCTGGGAGTGGTTGCGGGAAGCCGGGCCTCCCCCTCCACACGTGCCCGTGTCCCGCAGGAGGAGCGGACGCTCTTCCAGCTGGACGAGGCCATCGAGGCCCTGGATGCGGCCATCGAGTACAAGAACGAGGCCATCACGTGCCGCCAGCGGGTGCTGCGGGCTTCAGCCTCCTTGCTGTCCCAGTGTGAGATGAACCTCATGGCCAAGCTCAGCTACCTCTCGTCCTCGGAGACCAGAGCCCTGCTCTGCAAGTATTTTGACAAGGTGGGTCACTGGCTCCCAGGCCCCCGGCTGCCGCCTTCTGGCGCTTGCCGGGGGCGGGGGTCCTTTAGGCAGCTGCAGAGATGGCCGTTTCCTCCCAGGGGTGGGGACAGAATCCGGGATAACTCCAGTCTCCAGGGCTGCCTCAGACTCTCCTTTTTAAAACCTTTCTTAGTGAAAGTAAGCCCCAGTTCTCTCCCCGCCCCTTTCCCCCCGGTCGATTGGCCCCTTTGGTGTACCCGGATCAGTGGTTCTCAACAGGGAGGGTTTTGCCCCCAGGGGACATGTGGCCATGGCTGGAGCAGCTTCTGGTCATCACAGCAGGGGGGGTGGAGACCAGGGATGCCGCTAAACCTCCTACAACACACTGGACAGCCCCCCCCCCCAACCACACATTCTTTGCCTGCAACGTCAGTAGTGCCAAGGGTGAGAAATCCTGGCCGCGGTGACATCCCACCACTCGAGGCAGGCACAGGACCGAAGCTTCGTCTTGAGAGCAGACTCTTGTCACTGGGAAATCACTGCCTAGCACACTGTGGAGGTGTCTGAAGCTCAGTCTCCGCTCAGCAGGGCCCCCTGGTGATTTCCCAATGACATGAGCCGCGGGGCAGTGGTGGCACGTTGGCCCGGCCCCTGCTGCGCCCGGTCAGGGAGGAGCTGGGGCGGGGGGCTGCGCTGGGGCACTGAGCGTGTCTGGGTTTGGGACAGGCCGTGGCACTCCGAGAGGAGCAGCACCAGCAGCAGATTGCCTTCTCCGAGCTGGAGATGCAGCTGGAGGAGCAGCAGAGGCTGGTCTGCTGGCTGGAGGCGGCGCTGGAGCGGCAGCGCCTGGAGACCGACCGCCAGCTGACCCTGCAGCAGAAGGAGCACGAACAGAACGTGCAGCTGCTGCTCCAGCAGAGCCGGGGTGAGCGCCGCGTGCCCCGCCCCTGCCGCGTGCCCCGCCCGCCGCCCCTCACCCCCTTGCCCTGGGTCTGTCCCCTCCAGATCACCTCGGTGAGGGGTTAGCAGACAGCAAGAGGCAATATGAGAGCCGGATTCAAGCTCTGGAGAAGGAGCTGGGCCGCCACATGTGGCTGAACCAGGAACTGAAGCAGAAGCTCAGTAGTTGGAGCGCTGCCGGCCCGGGCAGGGGTAATTCTCCCCCAAACCAGCGAGACGGCCCCCCGGGTTCCCCGCTTTGCAGTGTCAGGCTTCAGCCTTGGGGGAAGCTTAGGAACCACGCTAACCAGCTCTTCCCGGGGCGGCTCACACGTGGCTCACGGTGCGGGGGTACTGGGAAGCCTCCGTCTCTGATGACAGTGCCCTTTCAGTGACAGGTGCGGAGAAGAGGACCCTGTGCCTGGAGAACAGGCCGCCCCCGGGAAACGAAGAGGAGCCCCCCGCCGCACCCGAGCTTCTCTGGCAGCAGGCCCTCCCTGACGGCACCCCCCGCACCCGCGACGAGGTGCGGGACTTGGTCCGGGCCCCGCTCCCGCTGACGTGGAAACGCTCAAGCCTGTGCGGTGAGGAGCAGGGCTCAGCCGAGGAGGCGCGGCTGCGGGAGGCCGCTGAGCCCCTGACAGGGCGGGTGCAACCCGGAGGTGAGGTGGGTCTGCCCTGGAACTTTGGGCCCCTGGCCAAGTCCCGGCGGGACCTGCGCAGAGCCAGCCCGGGGATGATTGACGTCAGGAAGAACCCCCTGTAGGCTCATGGGCGGAGCCTGCCTTGGGGGTGGGGGGGTGACCCTCCGAGCCTGCTGCGTGCCTTCGCTTCTGGGAAGGACAGTCTTTACTTCCCACTGCAGATCTGGGTCCCGATCTTTACCCCATTGGAGTCAACAAATTCGGGCTACAGCCCAAATGAATTGGACTCAATTTTTTCTAAAACATGCAAACTCCTGCCCCTCATTTCTTTTGAGCTATGGTACCACCTTGCCATCTTTTGGCTTGAGAGTTTGCAAAAGGCAGTTCTGGTCTCAAGCCTGCATGTGTGTGCCTGGCGATCTGGGGTTCAGCCAGTGCTGGACCCAGAACACTCAGTGGCAACCGGTTTGGGTTTTTAAGTGGTCTTTTGTTTATGGTGGGAATGGGGAAGTTTTGCCTATTTTTAGAATTTTGTAAAACCATTTTATAATAAATGAGACTCTCTGAAGGGAGAAATAGGAGTTCTGACTTGGTGTGATCTACAAGATGGTAAGAGAATTCCATCTGAGGACACGACAGGCTTGCAAGCTTTTCAGGCTCCCAGGAGGCCACTCCACACCCCCAAGCCCCCACCAGCTGCATCTCCCGGAGCATGGTGAGGACAGGGCCGGGCCGGGTTTCAGGGCTGACTCGGAGACGCAGAGCTGGGAACCACTAGAGCTCGGCCAGAGTGAGTCAACCTGAGGCCTCCAGGTATAAACAGAAAGGCACTGAACGCTACGCAGCCCGAGAGGATTTTATTGTGACATAGGGAAGGTAAGAAATTGATTCTGCTGTTGGCCGCAGCCTTCAGCTTTGTGAGGGGCCCCTGAGGAGCCCTTCTCCCACTTCACAAGTAGGGGGGGTGGTTGTCGGACTGGCCTTGGGGTCTCAGAGGCGGGGGCCGAAGGGGAGCCTGCTCTTAACAATTCCTGGTCTGCCTCCCCAGCTGAGTCAGAGCACCCACCTCACCACCTCCCTAACAAGGGGCAGGGCTGGGAGGAAGGCACCCCTGGAGGGGGATTAAAACCCCTAAGGGACTCTTGTGGCAATTGGAGAGCTGACACAGTAAGAGAGGACTGGGACCAGGCTGACTTATCTTTTGAGCTTTCTTGGTTCCAGGGAGCCCTCCAGGGTGACGTAGGACAGCTTAGGCCCTGGCTCAGATGAACTGAGTTTCGGGGGTCAGACATCCTCTGTGACAGGGGCCTGGAATTCCTGACACGTCCAGAGGAAACTGCTCTCAGAGCACTTCGTCTGGCCTGGGAAGGCAGGCAGTGGCTCTGGCCAAGCTCAGTAGTGAGTGGAGGTTTAGGTCCCCCTACCAGTTCCAGCCTAACTAGCTAAGGAGTTTCTTCCGTGTGTAAGTCCTGCTGATGGGGCGTCTCCTGGAGAATGCGCGGCTGAAAGGAGATTCTTCGGCCGTGGGGGGGACGACCTCCATCTCCTCATCTAGAAGAGGGCACAGGGGGCATGCAGGAAGTGAGGGCGGAACAGGAGAGAAGGGGCTTGAACGGGAGAGAGGTCCCCATGCAGGCACTGCCTGCCAGTGCGCGTGCTGCGCGTTCTTCCAGGCTCTCCACACTCACGTCAGCGCAGGGCTAGCAGCGGCTTGGAAAAGCCCAGTCCTGCGGTCTGAAGTCCCTCAGCTGGATTGTGCATTCTGCTGTTTTGCGTGATTTATAGCCCGGTCTCGGGGGGGGGGAAGGGAATCCCTGGAGCCTCCAGCCTCCTGGATTCCCTTTCCATTCTAGATGTTTCTAACCCAGTGCAGAATCACTGGAGCCTCCAGCCTCCTGGATTCCCCTTCCATTCTAGATGTTTCTAACCCAGTGCACTGAGCACCTGCAAGCCTGTCCCTTTCCCGGGTGGGGGGTCGAGGAAAGGGACCCCTCAAGTCTGAAGGCTGATCACAGCGGCCAGTCCCTAATCCTAGCGCATGTACGGAAGCGCAAGGGGGTAACCCCCTGGGCGGAGGGGGGGGGGCGGGCTGCCATCGTGCTGCCAGACACACGCTCCTCAGGTGCCAGTGACTACACCGCACCGTAGGTCCACCTCTGTCACTGCTTCCAGAAGCTGTTTTATGACACAGGGGAGTGCTAGTGTGGTTTCTCTGGGAAGAGCACAGGACACTGCAGGGACAAAGTCCGCTGTCCCGGATCAGGCACGCCCTCCGACTCCACAATCCCACTGCCTGGCCACCCTGAGCAAGCTCTGGGGAGTCACCCGAAGGACCCCAAGTTTGGTCAGCCTAAATCTCCAGGACCTTTGCTCAACAAATTACCTCTGGCATCCTGACACCGCGAGGAAGGCGTCTTCCCCTGGAACAGCAGTGGGGACTGGGTGAGAGCCTGCAGGCCGCTAGCCGAGAGGCAGCTCCGCGGCGCGTGGCCCGGCGGGGGCGTGGAACCTACGGGAGGGTCGAGGGTGAGCACGGCCCCGTGGTGCCCCCGCCAAAGGAACCGCCGGCTGCCACCCCAGGGCCGCGGACTCACCTGGCACGAACACGTCGTCAGCCCCCAGGGAGGGGACGTGCCACCCACTGGCACGTGGAGACCACTCCTCACTCCTGCTCAGCTCTGCGTCTCCTCTCTGCTCCTCACACACTCTCTTGGCTGGACACTCCGCTTCCTCCTTGGCGGGAAGGAGCCTCTTCCTGGAACCCCACCCGAACTGGCCCCAGGAGAAGGCTTCCTCAGCCTGAGGCGCACTGTCCCTGGGAGGCGACTGGTCTGGCAGCTGGCACACCCCCTCAAGCTCAAAATCCCCCAGGAGGGGAGTCCTGCTGCTGCCGAGTTCAAGGCCGCCTCCTCGCTCCCTTCGCTCCGGCTCGAGCAGGAACACGCCTGCGGGCAGGTCTGTGCCCATGTCGCCCCTCCCGGCAGAGCTGCCGCCCCCCGCCCTCTTCCTCCGCGGCCAGTCCTGAATGGTGTCAGGGGTGGTCTTCCCGCTGTGCTTGGGAGACGGGGTCCAGGGGACACCGTCTGTTTGAAACGGAGAGGGGGTGCTAGAGGGGCAGCGGGTGGGGGTACAGGACTGGCAGATGTAGGTCTGTCCCCCGCTCTTACCGGGGGTGCTGTGTGAGGGACGAAGGCAGGGGGGCGACACGTAGGTGGCTTCAGGTTTCCCTGAGGATTTGCTGGCCCCAGGCATGCTGAGTCCGGGGAGGGAGCTCTCCTCCCTTCTCGGGGGCTCGGCTTCCGCCAGGCAGCTGGGGTCTATCTTTTTAATGCGAAGCTTGGGCAGGCCCGAAGCTTGCATCTCAAGCTCCACCTCGTAGGTCTGGGGGCTGGCCGAGGCTTTCGAAAGCCGAGTCGAAGCCTGCAGCTTCTCCGGCGGCATGGCCGCCTGGCGCTGCCTTCTGTCGGCGGTGCGGCGCAGGACATAGGACGAGGCCCGGGGAGAGCGGGGCCCGCGGGAAGGAGGGGATGGCGGGCTCCCGGGGTCCGACGGAGGCGGCTTCTCCCGCCCCATCACCAGCCTTGACGCCTCACCTTCCGCTGCCGTGACGTGGCCTGGCGAGCCGTCGCTGCCGTGGTGCTCCGCTTCGTCCAGGAGAGCGAGATGGCCCGGGGCACTTGCCCTCAGCACAGGAGAGGACATACACCAGTCACTCCCGCAGCCGGTCCCAGAGGAACTGTGTCCTTCCGGGGAAGGCTGGTCCTTTCCAGCGTCTGTGAGGGCGGCAGGGCTGCCAGCTGCGGCGACCCTAGGAGCAGCAGAGGTGCTCGGCCGGCCCTCCAGGGAGCTGCTTTCCAGGTCCGAGGTCTCTCTGCACCTTTTTCCAATTTTTGCAGGGGCCCGAGGGGGCACGGGCTCAGACTGGGCGATCCGTGAGACTCGGTGGGGAGTGGAGGGACCAAGCCAGGAGAGAGACGAGGCTACAGGGGGTGCCTTCTGGGGCTCTTCCCAATCCAGTTCTTTGCGGGGAGGAGATTCTATCGAAAATTCCCAAAATGGACTCTTGGCAATTTCACCTAAGGGAGAGGCCAAAGGTTTTTTTGGAGAAAGATCGGGGGGAGAAGTCAGATTGGTGCTCCGCGGTGTCTTGGGGACTGAGGCAGCTTTATCCCTCCATTTCTGTGTGAGTTCCTCTGCCTGAGAAGCCCCAGGGACATGGGGATGGGGGTGCGCTGGATCCGGAGGGGTTTCTCTTCGCCCCCCCGGGGCTGCTGCTCTTGGAGGGGTTCTCAGTGTGGACCTGACGGGCGTCAGACCCTCACTCCCGGTCAGGCCTGCTGGGCAGGAGGTGCTTTTGGGACTGGAAGTCACTGAGGGTGGCCAAGTAGAATTCAGAAATCCAGGTGGCTGACCCCCTGGCCTTTTGGGAGTTCTTGGTATCTCCGTTTCAAGAGGAGAGGTTCCTCCTTTTGCCAGGGAGTGTCCTTTCCAAGGAGTGACTTTGGGTTGAGATGGTGAATCCCAGCTATGTGAGGAGTCTTTTAAGGACTCTTTAAAAATGACCTGTTTGGCAGGAGTCACTTCTGTAGGGAGTTTCCGCCGCCTTTCCGGGGTGCACAGTGAAGTTTGTGGCGTACAAGGGAACCTTCTTGGGGTAGCTTTAGAAGAGCTTGGAGACTTCCGGTTACTCTTCTTAGGAGTCTGTAAAGAGATGCTTATTTCAGTGCCTAAATATCATAACCCCTATTCTCTATCGAGCATTTTAGTCCTAAGGCAATGAGAAAGGCAGATGGGAGATTTCTGGGCCGATGGAATGACCGTAAGCTGATTTCTAATAGCAACACATTTCCACTTCCAACCATGACCCAGATTTCACTTGTCTGTTTTTTCCTAGCACCAAACACTGAATCTAATCTTGGGTCTAAGACAAAAAATTTTCGTAATATGCATACGGCAATAAACCAGACTTTGCCTCTAACGATGTGTCACTCTACCACTCACAGCTACCTTTCTCTTCAAGGAGATAGCTCCTTCTGATCTCTGCCTAACATGGCCTCCAGGTGTCACATCCTCTGCTGTTCACCTGCATTCAGCATGTGCTTGCCACGCCCCCACCATGTGCCGGACCCCGTGTGAGTGTGTGTGTGTGTGTGTGTGTGTGTGTCTGTGACGGGGGAGGTAGGGTATGGAATATACAGACACCTAAAGTACAGCAACACAGCCATCTCAGGAAGGAGACCCCCAGCCAATCCTCCTCCCTTTCTGCAAAAGGCAGTTACACACCCAATATATAAAGGAGATCAGACACCTATCGTTTCTATCTGATTATCTCAAGGGAATCCTGGTCTAGTGGGCATTTCACGTTCAATGGGGCACAGCCAGATAACAACACAGTGTCACCAGTGCACTGACAGGGCCACGCACGGGACAACGTGGGAGCACAGGAGCGGGCTGGCTGTCTAACCCAGCTAGCAGGAAAGGGGGACAGGAACAGGGAGTCAGGTCTTTAAGAAGGGGGTGTCAGCAGGTAAAGGCCAAAGGTGGGAAAGTAGGAACTCTTCCTTTGCCTAAGACGAACAGCAGCAGCTGTGTGCAGGCCAGCATGCAGCCTGATGTGGCCGGGAAAGTGGATTATGAAGCAGAGGAGGGTGAGAGGCAAGGGCCATAGCCAGCCCACAGCAGCCCATGCCTGTCTGGGAGGACTGACCCTGGTCCTGGAGATCGGTGGTCTTCAAACCCATCCCCAGAGCTTTGTGTCCTCCCCCAACCTCTAAGCCGTTTTATTGGGTTTCCAAGCAAAGACTATTTTTTTAATAAAAGGGTTCCATTGTAGGAAAACCTAGAAAACCCTGCTTTAACAAAGAGTCATAGAGCTTTAAGCAAAGTGACGCAGTGTGAAAGATCACTCCGGCTTCTGGGGGCAGGATGGACATGAGAGGGAAAAGGCAGTTGAAATGTTCCAGGCAGAACTGAAGGCAGGCAGGAACTGCAGGGGATGGAGAAGAGGGAATGGGTATCAAATGCGGTCTATAAATAAAAGTGGTAGGATTGATTGATTGGCTCTGTCTGGAAAGAGGGAACAGTCAAGAGTGACTCTCAACTTTCTGAGGTGGGTGACTAGATTGGGTGGACAATGTAAGGGAAACAGGACTGATCCCTGCACATTTCAGAAAGATATATACATAGTGTTTGATAAAAGTGGTGGATGAAACCAACAGACCAGAGGAGATCATTTCTATTTTCTCCCCACCACAATGGCCTCAGCCAGACTACTGCCTTACATCCCCACATACCCAATATTCACTCATCTGGATCAACCCAACCACCCCCAAATAGCTGTTAGTAGCTACAGATCACCTGCTTTCTCATTCCTAATGTACTCAGTGGGTTTTCTGGGCCACGTCTCTGTTTTCCCCTCAAGACCACACTATTTTAAACATTACAGAAATGTTTTACCTGGTAAGCTATGGGTATCTCAGAGCTCAGTGGGTTTCTTGAAGGCCTCTGAATTCGAGCTGAACCCTTCTCTGAGGGACTGACCATCTCAGACAATGCCCCAAAAAACAGCCTCTTGGGAGAACGAATACTTGGGTTTGGAGAATTTTCTCTTTGGTCTGCAAGTCAAAAACAGTGAGTCTTTCTTAGCTCCTGCCCTCCCAATACTAATAGAACAGCCAGTCTATACAAGAGGACAATTTTTTAGAGCAAGTGGGAGTGGGGACGGATCCCACCTAATTGTGCCAGCAACTACAATTATTGCTGCCATCTTGAATTTTAATAAGCCCGCATACTAACTTCAGCCCTTATATATGTTAGGCAAGTAAAACTATTTGTAAATGTAAAAACACATATCTGAGGATCCAGACCTAATGGATAAAAGCATGAAGGACAAACCGATATCACCTTCTACCTGGACGCTTGAGTGTAGAATATGAACACAAGGTGGAAATAATGGGTAATTCCTGTTGAATGGATAAATCACCTCTAAGGATAGTGTGGATGACCAGTTGTAGGAATCCAAAGGGAGGACCCTGTTAATGAAGGTCATGGATCGTCCATCACTCTGAACCTCTAACGGACAGAGCTATTCTACTGCTCCAGTGTCAAGAAAGAAAATGTCAAATTTTGTACTTTTCCCAAAAACACTTCCCGCTGAGTAGGCCCAGACTTCTGAAGGCAGGTGAGCAAGCATGTTACCTGACTTGTCTTGCTGGAATGAGTGAACTCTTTGCACATTTCGAGACTTTAGCTGAGACCCAGAATAGAAGGAACCAGAATTCGTCCTGCTGAGTGACAACTGCTTGATTCGAGGACTTCGTCTCAAGCTTACTTCTGCAAAACCAGAATCCCAGTTAGTAACCAGGGAGAAATGCAAGCTTTTTACACTTTCCCACATATGAAATGGTAAAATTTACATAATGCCACATACAAGACGGAAATCTGACAAGTTACTAACTTGAGACTTCTGAAGTGTTGTAACAAAGCTACAAAGAGTATAATATATTGCCCCAGGGCACAAGAAACCCACTGATCCACTAGACTGTCACCCTCAGAAGTCTCAAACTGCCAGCCTTTTAACCACGATGTTGGGTGGGGGGGAAAAAGGGTTTATATAGTGTGACTTTTGTAAAAAAAAAAAAAAAAAAAAAAAATTTTTTAATTGCAGTTTTGTTTATGTTACATACATTTGTATAGAAACGACACCAGTAAGAGTATTATTAAAACTCAAATCTTAACGGTATTTCCAAATTGTGGGATTACCGACTATTAAAATTTTGCTTCTATTTTCTTAATTTCTACAATAAATTACTTGAATCATTAAAAAAGAAGGTTTTTTTGGGGTAACTCCTGAATCACAAGTACTATTTTTTTTTTTTTTAAGATTTTATTTCTAGGGGCTCCTGGGTGGTTCAGTTGGTTGAGCGTCTGCCTTTGGCTCATGGGACAATGTGGGAGCATAAGAGTGGGCTGGCTGTCTCACCCAGCTAGCAGGAAAGGGGGACAGGAACAGGGAGTCAGGTCTTTAAGAAGGGGGTGTGATCCCAGGGTCCTGGGATTGAGCCCCGCGTCGGGCTCCCTGCTCAGTGAGAGTCTGGCTTCGCCCTCTCCCTCTGCCTCTCCTCCTTGCTCTTGCTTTCTCTCTCTCAAATAAATAAAATTTAAAAAAGAAAAAAAGATTTTATTTCTAAGTAATCTGTACACCCAACGTGGGGCTCAAACTCACAACCCCAAGATCAAGAGCTCTACCGACAGAGCCAGCCAGGTGACCCCACATGCACTTTTAAAATAAGCCACAGCACTTTGTATTATACAGTAGTGAACCTGTACCCTGAATCCCATTTCTACTGTGTAAAAAAATTTCTCCAGAAATCCCCTTGGTAAATTCTGTGTAAGAGACCATTTACTAATAAATATTTACTGAGCTATACTGTGGGCCCAGAGCTGTCACAACATCTCTAAAATATCTTTAGGATATGCTGAGCGAGAACACAAGTACAGAAAGGTTTTCAGAGAAACTAGTTAAAATGCAACACAAAAGAGAGGCTGCTGGGTAGCTCAGTTGGTGAGGCATCTGACTCGATCTCAGCTCGGGTCTTGATCTCAGAGTTGTGAGGTCAAGACCTGTGTGCAACGCAAAGCAAATGTAGGCACTACCGTCTGCTCCTTTTTCTGGGGACTCTTCCACAATGTCAATATCAGGACCAGGATCAGAGGACCTTAAGGAACGACAGGCATAAGGATTATTCAATGTCACTATTAACTCCTACTTAATGCACATTAGAGATACACCGTCTCTCACCTCACAAAGCAATGAAGAGCCCCGGGTTTGATAACACCAGTGCCGGCACGCACGCTCATACACGTTACCGGCTGAAGTAAAATGGTTAGCATGTTTTAGAAAGCAGTTTTACAATGTAAAAATTAATTAGAAATATGTATGCCTTCTAATCTATCAATTTCACTTCTTGCAATTTGTCCTGCAGATTCTTATACAAGTGTGTAAAATTTGTACACGAGTAATGTCTAGATGAAGCCCTGACAAGGCTCCCTTTTGTTCCTGTGACGTGCAGCTAAAAAGCCTGGATGTTGTATAGAAAATGAACTACAGACTAAAAGGCGGCAAAAGGAGGCAGATTGCCTGGGGCCCTTGGGACTCCAGGAGAGACAGAGTAAGCTCCCGGAGTTACCTTTTTGCTTCATAGATCCCAGACTGGGTGCTGCGGGGGGACGGACAACCCAAATACATCAACAAGTACAAAAACTGCTCTAAGGAAAGCCAGTTCTCTCTGGCTAAAGAACCAGGAAAGGGGCAACCTAGCATGATAAACTCCCAGACACTAACTGCCATGGAAAACTTTGGCCCCACCACGCCTATAGGCCAAGGTGAGATCCTAGACTTCCAGTCTTGCCCAGCAGCCAGGACGACTCCCTCCATCCAATGATGAATGATTTTTTAAAAAATGCTGAATATCCATTTGATGGAATGCTTCTCAGCATGCGCACGCGCGCGCACACACACACACACACACACACACAGATGAACTATGGACACATGCAACACCATGGATAAATCTCAAAATAATTATGCCAAATGTAAGAAGTGAGACAAAAAAGTACATTTTGTATGGTTCTCTGGCCTTTGTAGAATTTATAGAATGCTGAACACTCTTTGGTTATAAACAAGACAGTTAAGATGGGAGTCACAAGAGGCTTTTGGAGATGGACAACAGCCCACATGACCATTAGCAAGGCCGTGTGGGTGCACAAAGCAACTAGACAAGGATGTTACTCACCTGCCCTTGATTTGTCTATGAAGAAGCCTTCTGGACACTTGCTTATGTACTGGAGTCTCAGCCACACTCCTAGTCAGCAGTCTGTGATAACCTAAAATGTAAACAGCATAAATTTCATTTAACCTTATCAAGAAGTAGCAGCAAGCCAAAGAGGGCAGTTTAAACTTATGTATGGCTTACTACTCATGCCAGAGTGGTTTTTGTTTGTTTTCACTTAATGGTTTTTGGACTAACGTCTAACCAACCATAGGATTCAATTTAACATGATACAACAGTTTATCAGCATTAGAGACTAAATAACAACCCAATATAAAATATTGTAAAATTATTCTCTAATAAGCAATCCTGAAAAAAATAAAAAACACTTATTAGAGCTTATACCGTCACTCATCAGTGGTTCTTATATTTATAATTAAATGAAATAAAGTACGCAAAAATGCTGATATGTCATGCAGCTTTAAGGTATTTAATAAGATCCAGCCAGCTGGCATAAATTTCCGCAGTAGATTGTGTAACTCAGCTGCTCATGGGAGGACTAGTTTAAAGGGAGTTAAAAGTGACTAGGAAGTGGGACGCCTGGGTGGCTCAGTTGGTTGATCGTCTGCCTTCGGCTCAGGTCATATTCCCAGGGTCCTGGGATCAAGTCCCACAACAGGCTCCGTGCTCAGCGCGGAGCCTGCTTCTCTCCCTCCCTCTGCCTGCCGCTCCCCCTGCTTGTGCTCTGTCAAATAAATAAATAAAATCTTTAAAAAAAGTGACTAGGAAGAGAAGGGATATCAGCAGGAATGTGGCATAAGGACCTCTGAAATAAGTCTCCTCCATAAAAGGAATGAGAACACTGGGCAAAAATAGGCAAAATCCGTTTTAGAACTCTGGAAATTAACCAGTTTATAACAATCCATGGAGTATTTATCCAAGAAAAACAGTGAATGCAGTACAGCGAGCTTCACAGAACTTTATCTTGCCTGGGTCCTGACCCCCCTTCTCCCCAGCCCTGTAGCCTTGAGAACAGTCTGCAAACACTGTGCAAACCAACAGGGGCCTGTGAATGGGCCGAACCGGACTGAGGTTTCTCCAAAGCGCCACTCCCAGCTGTCATTATCTGACCTGTCTGGCAGCTTCCTGCAAAGCCCCAGGGTGGGGTGGTCTCTGTTTGACCTCAGAACTCACCCCGGGCAAACAACCTCTTTGCAGGGAGCGCTTTCTGAAACCAATCGGCAGCAACTGTAAACATCACAGCTGCCAGAGGGAGTGGTAACAGCTGGGGCAAACAATATGCTAACCAAAAGTTTAAAAGGGAACACGGGAAGGAGACGTCTACAGGATCCTCTGCAAACCTCCAACATACTCTTAGGAATCTGAAACTCCATGCAATGTAGGGGTGTGTGCATGCCCCCCGAGAAACCGCTAAGGCCTGGGGCGCCTGGGTGGCTCAGTTGTTAGGCGTCTGCCTTCGGCTCAGGTCATGATCCCAGGGTGCTGGGATCGAGCCCCACCTCGGGCTCCCTGCTCAGCAGGAAGCCTGCTTCTCCCTCTCCCACTCCCCCTGCTTGTGTTCCCTCTCTTACTGTGTCTCTCTCTGTCAAATAAATAAATAAAATCTTAAAAAAAAAAAGAAAGAAACCTCTAAGGTCTAAGCCGTCACCCATGGCTAACCTGAGGCCTTCGGTACTCAGCCAGGCAGCTTACATTTCTCTCTGAGAAAATGAACCAATGCACCTAAGACCCTCACAGCAAAAGCTGAGAAACTTACTGGTTCCAGGCATTTAAGGAAATCTGTCTGATCATTAGCGGGATCGCTAAGCAAACTGAGTAGACGTCAGTGGCCACTCATGACAGAATACAGGCTTTAAAGAATTAAATTCAGGAAAGCCACCAAGCAAACAGTGGCACTAATGATGACAACAAACCCTGGCTGGGAGGGGACAGGTCTGTCAGAACTGCCTTATTATGTCTAATTGTCAATAAAACATAAGACATGCAAAGAAGCAAGAGAGTTTGGCTCAGGTACAGGAAAAGAGAAAAAAAAAAACCCAACAACAAACAGTCATTAGAAGCAGTCCCTGAGGAATTCCAAACATTGGATTTGTTAGACCAAGACTCTAAATTAGCTGTTTGAAATATGTTCAAAAACCTAAAAACTTCCATCCGAAGAACCAAAAGGAAGTAGGAAACTGAGGACTTGCCCCAAAGAGACAGAAATCCCAAAAAAGAACCAAACAGAAATTCTAAAGCTGAAAAATGAAAAAATTAGTAGCCAAACTCTGGAAAGAGCCAAGATGTCCATCAACAGATGAATCGATAAAGATGTGGTATATACATATACAATGGACTATTATGCAGCCATCAAAAAAACAAAATCTTGCCATTGGCAATGACGTGGATGGAACTAGAGGGTATTAT
Organism: Eumetopias jubatus; assembly: GCF_037043125.1. NCBI lineage: Eukaryota > Metazoa > Chordata > Mammalia > Carnivora > Otariidae > Eumetopias > Eumetopias jubatus. The sequence goes on from NW_028274813.1 coordinate 123,399,438, forward strand.
GCTAAGTGAAAATAAGTCAATCATAAAGATAATTATCAATATGATCTCACTGATATGAGGAATTTGAGAAACAAGACAGAGGACCATAGGGGAAGGGAGGGAAAAATGAAACAAGATGAAACCAGAGAGGGAGACAAACCATAAAAGACTCTTAATCTCAGGAAACAAACTGAGTGTTGCTGGAGTGGAGGGGGGTGGGAGGGATGGGGTGTCTGGGTGATGAACACTGGGGAGGGGATGTGCTACGGTGAGCGCTGTGAATTGTGTAAGACTGATGAATCACAGACCTGTACCCCTGAAACAAATAATACATTATATGTTAATAAAAAAATTTTTTTTAAATTTTATTAGAATGGTTTAGCCACAGATATGAGGTAGGAGAAGAATCAACAAATTTGAAGATGGATTAATTTACATTATCCAGACTGAGGGACAGAAAAAAAGACGACGAGAAGCCGTCTCAGACATCTGTGAGACACTGTCAAGTGCAACATCCATATACGGGGAATCCCAGAAGGAGAGGAAAGAGAAGCATGAAGAACATCTGAAGAAATATGGGCTGAAAACTTCCCAACTCTGATGAAAGACATTACACATCCAAGAACCTCAATAACCCAAGAAGGATAAAGTCAAAGAGATCCACACTTACACAAATCATAAACTGTAAGAAGTCAAAGAGAGAATCTTGAAAGGAGCCAAAGATCAGGGAATTCATCAAGTACAAAGGAGCCTCTAGAAGAATAACAGCTGATTTCTCATCAGAAAGGAAGGACAAAAGACTGTGATGATGTATTCAAAGGGCTGAAAGAGAAAAAAACTCAACCAAGAATTCTATATCCAGCAAAATTACTGTTTCAAAATGAAGGAAATTAGCATGTTCCCAGATTAAAAACAAACTTCCCCCCAAAAAACAAAACAGAATTTTTAAGTAGCAGACCTGCCCCACTAGAGGGAGTCCTTCAGGCTGAACAGGCACTCAAGGGTGAGATGAATCCATGGGAAGAATTAAAGAGCACCAGTGAAGGAACTACATAAATAAATATAATGTACAGCACAAAAACATTTTGTGTTTGTAACTCTTCTTCTCCTAGGAGTTAAAAGATAAAGTGACAATAAATTGGTGTCAATGGGGGTGCCTGGGTGGCTTGGTAGGTTAGGTGTCCGACTCCTGATCCTGGCTCAGGTCTCAATCTCAGGGTCCTGAGTTTGAGCCCTGTGCTGGGGCTCCACACTGGGTCATGGAGCCTACTTTTAAAAAAATAATTAAGTAAAAATAAAAATTGGTGTTGATGGGCATATGACGTACAAAGATATAATGTGTATGACAATATAGCACAAAGGAGGGAGTAGGAAAGAGAACTGAATTTATAGGAGCAAAGTCTTAGAATACTACTGAAATTATTTAAAAAAAAAAAAAGAATACTACTGAAATTAAACTGGTATTAATCTGAATAAGGCTGTTATAAGATATTAATCATAATCCGGGACACACACACACACACACACACACACACAGTGCCATAAGAAGCTCTCAAGGTTGGTCTCTCCACCAAAAACAACTAGTAAGCTAGGGGGAAAAATGATCAGAATCAAGTATTTTGGAACTATGGAACCCAACTGGACATTTGCAACAACAAGGGAAATGCTTTACATGAAAGCGAGATGCTGATTTTTGGTAAGGGAACGCCATGCGCGAACAGGTATGATTTCCTTTTCTCAGCCCCGCTGCAGCTGTGGGGAGAGGCCCACCTTCTCAGAGCGGCTGGCTGATGGGGAGCAGACAGACAGTGGGGACTCGGTCCTCCAAACCTGGGGTTGTGTGCTTTGGTCAATCTGGTGGACTCCTGTGGGGCTGGTGCAGACACTTGCCTTGTTTTTGGACCTCTCAGGATGCAGTGGATGCAGTGGCTTTCCCTAAATGCACCCCCGGCAAGATTTTTTTTAAGATTTCTATTTATTTTGAGAGAGAGAGAGAGAGAGAATGAATGCGTGCAAGCGGGGGGAGGGGCAGAGGGCGAGAGAGATACTCAAGTGGACTTCACATAGAGCACAGAGGCCGACTCAGGGCTCGATCTCACAACCCTGAGATCATGACCTGAGCTAAAATCAAGAGTCAGGTGTTTAACCAACTGAGCCACCCAGGCACCCCATCCCTGGGAATATTTAAAGGGACAAGAATACCTTCTTGCTTTTCCCTTTTTGGAGTCAGACATTTAAGGAAATCTTTGTCAGGTCACTGGTTAACAGAGCTAACAGAACAGAAACTTCACTGACCACACACAACATGGAATACGATGCTTTACAAAAAGTTTGGAAAACAGAGTTGATGCCCTCAAAATGCCAAAAACAAAAAAAGTCACTGGTCAAGGACATCAAAATCAAGTTTTCTAAATATGCTCAATGAGCTCAAGAAAATCATGAAAACAATGTATGAACAAAATGAGAATATCAATAAAGTGATAAAAATTATTAAAAGAGGGACGCCTGGGTGGCTCAGGTCACGATCCCAGCATCCTGGGATCAAGTTCCACATCGGGCTCCTTGCTCAGCAGGGAGTCTGCTTCTCCCCCTGCTTATGCTCGCTTGCGTGCTCTCTCTCTGACAAATAAATAAAATCTTTTTAAAAAAATTATTAAAAGAAACCAAATTCTCAAACTATTCCAAAAAATAAAAGAGCAAGAAAACTTGTAAATTCATTCAGCAAGGCCAGTATTACCCTCATACCAAAATCAAAGACACTACAGAAAACTATAGGCCAGTATCTCTGATGAGCACAGATGCAATAATCCTCAACAAAATATTAGCAAACTGAATCCAACAATACATTAAAAAATCATTCACCACAATCAAGTAGGATTTATTCCAAAGAAGCAAGGATGATTGAATATTTGCAAATCAACGTGATACTTCACACAAACAAGAGAAAATACAAACCATTATGATCATCCCAATAGATACAGAAAAAGCATTTGACAAACTACAACACCCACTCATGATAAAAACGCTCAACAAAATAGGTTTAGAGGGAACATACCTTAATGTAATAAGGCCATAGATGAAAAACCCCCACAGCTAACATCATACTCAATGGTGAAAATCAGAGCTTTTCCTCAAGATCAAGAACAAGAGTGTCTACTCTCAACCACTTTTATTCAACAGTGCTGAAAATCCTAGCTGCAGCAATCAGACAAAACATAAAAGGCATCCAAATTGGTAAAGAATTAAGTAAAAGTATTGGGAGATGAAACAATGCCAAATATAGAAAACCCTAAAGATTCCATCAAAAAGCTACTAGAACTGATAAATGAATTCAGTAGCGTTGCAGGA